>NW_024879599.1:0-5000 GCF_900700415.2 Clupea harengus | reverse complement strand
TTGTTGTAGCTTTTCACCCAGTTCCTGGAAACCAAAGTAATGTGTGTGTGTAACGCCCCCCTGACAAAAACACAATCACATACACACAACCAGTATCTCTGTATTGATCGAGAAGATTTCCTGATAACTGATCCTTATCAATAAGCGATAAGGCCTTTATAAAACCCATCTGCTTTAGTGTGAGTCATGGCTTGGCTTGACATCCCTACATTTCAGGGTGGAACCAGGAAGAGCCCTACAATCTCTTCATCCTGCCCACGGTGCTCTACACACACAGCTGTGTGTGTGTGTGTGTGTGTGTGTGTCTGTGTGTGTGTGTGTGTGTGTGTGTGCGCGTGTATGTGTGTGTGTGTGTGTGTGTGTGTGTGTGAGAAACACACCCCTATGAGGGTTAGGCCATTTTGGGCATCAGCGTTTCAGGGACTGGAAAACTCCATAGTCCACCCAGCGATCCAGCTCATGAACAACAACAAACAACAAACAACAAACAACTTCTACTTTAAAACTCCCAAAGCACTGATTAATGTAAACATTACCAGAGTTCTAAGAATTAGATCGAATTATTTGATTTGTTTGCCACCAACTTATTAGCATATGAAAAAAGCATTCATAACTCATCACACATACATCTGGATCTGAAATAATCTACCAGAGAGGTTTAGGTAGTTTCAACGATGCGCACACACACACACACACAAACACACGCACGCACACACAACCACAACGTCATTTCTTTCACTACATCAACTTTGGTAACACCTGTAATCAAACCATCTAAGAGAGAAGAACAGACACCGGGAGCTTTCTACTCTTATGAGAACTGCGTCAGAAACATGGGAATGCGTAATGGCAACACTGTAACTTCTCCCTCTACACCAGCTGCTGTACCTTCTCTGAATTATAAATATAAATATATATATAATTACATCCCATTCTTCCCTAAATACATCCCATTCTTCCCTAAATACATCCCATTCTTCTCACTACAGAGAAGAACAGATACGCTGTTATGAAAGTTGATGCGTCAAAAACATGAGAACGTACAATCACAACCACAACATCACATCACATCACATCACTTCACTTCACTTCACTTCTACCCTAACCTGTAATTTAACTTTCCTGTCTTTCCCCACTGAGACGAACACACACACACACATCATGATGTAGCTACTCACCTGTGAGACGCAGAAAACACTAAACCTGGAGAAGAGATCTGCCGTGTGCTGAGTTTACGCACACAGAGAGCTGAGTGTCAGATTCTGTGTGTGAGTGTGTGTGTGTGTGTGTGTGTGTGTCTGTGTGTCTGTGTGTGGGGGGCAGAGCAGGCTCTAGGAAAGCTTCTGGCATTCCTCACACACTCCACACCCCTCCCCCTGACACACACACAATCACACACACACACACACACACACCAAACTCAGGCGCGCGCACACACATGTGCACCCACACAGACACACACACACACACGCTGAGGGATAGAGAGAAGAACCTAGCTCTTTGGGCCAATAATTAATCTGATTTTGTGATGATTATCCTCAGACAAAAGGGCTTCTGACCAGAGGAAAGTGAACTCTAATTCCCCAGGTGGACGGTCTGATTAAAGATTGACTCCTAAGCTCATGTATGTCCGTCCAGCTTCCAGGGAAAAATTCCTTCTACTTCACAAACATGAAAAACATAAAACTGGCATTACGAGACATCATACCTCATAAGAACTGACAAGGCTTTACGACCAACACAATAAACCAGCTTTAAGGACATGGGTGTGTGTGTGTGTTGTGAGCATATGAGCGTGTATGTTTATGTGTGGAAGATGCATAATGAAAAGGTTAATCATCTGTTTGTGCATCTGCATGTGTGAGAGGGTGTGTGTGTGAGAGAGAGTATGTGAGTGTGTGTGTGTGTGTGTGTGTGACATGTGTGGCTTTCCACTCTGTTTCCTGGTACTGATGGCTGAGTGAAGCTCCGTGACTCTCCTCTCATGTTGACTCGTCTGAGACAAACATCACATCAGAGACCAGACACAGCACTGATTATCTCTTTAGAAGGCTTTTACACACCCTATAGCAGCACACACACACACACACACACACACACACAGTTATGTCCTTTCTTAGTGCCATCACGACGCCAGGGTCATTTCAAATCTAAATGGGTCTGAAATGATCTGCCAAATGAGCCACGTTATGACAGGACACACACACACACACACACACACACACACAGTCACTCACACACACATACACAGTCACTCACACACTCACTCACACACACACACACACACACACTCACTCACACACACATACACACACACACAGTCCCTCACACACACACTCACTCACACACACACTCACTCACACACATCAACGGTTTTCAGTTTCAAATGTATTCAAAACCAACAGTTTGTTCGGCAAGTTTTGATGTTGAGCAGTTTTACATTTTTTATATTGTAACATCTTATCTATTTGGGTTGGGATGTTTGTAATATTTTGATTAGATAGGAAATTGTTTTCATGAAGATGGATTTTTGTTTAAAGAAGAATGTCTGTTGATGTTTAAAGAAGAATGTCTGTTGATATGTTTAAAGAAGAATGTCTGTTGATTTGTTTAAAGAAGAATGTCTGTTGATTTGTTTAAAGAAGAATGTCTGTTGATTTGTTTTGATGTTGTTCTTAATCTTTACCCTAAGGGCCTCTACTTTCACTTCTGAGAAGCAACAGAGAACTTCAGAAACCCAAATCTCAAAGCTGTCTCATGTTTTAAAGCTGTCTCATGTTTTAAAGCTCTCTCACATCTCAAAGCTGTCTCTTGTCTCAAAGCTGTCTCATGTCTCAAAGCTCTCTCACATTTCAAAGCTGTCTCACATCACAAAGCTGCAGCCTGTCCTAGAGCTGTCTCATGTTTTAAAGCTGTCTCACATCACAAAGCTGCAGCCTGTCCTAGAGCTGTCTTGTGTTTTAAAGCTATCTCATGTCCTCTAGCTGTCTAATGTTTTAAAGCTGTCTCACATACTCCCCTGTCAAATACTGCCTGCCTGTGTGGACTGCGGACCATCCTGTCCTTCTGCCTGTTGGTATATCACTCTGGGACCACCAGGCAGGTAGAGTCAGGCAGTCAGGGAGACAGGCAGAGAGATAGAAAGTCAGGCAGACAGGTAGAACCAGGCAGACAGGTAGAGAGTCAGGCAGACAGGTAGAGAGTCAGGCAGACAGGTAGAGGGTCAGGCAGACAGGTAGAGAGTCAGGCAGACAGGTAGAGAGTCAGGCAGACAGGTAGAGGGTCAGGCAGACAGGTAGAGAGTCAGGCAGACAGGTAGAGAGTCAGGCAGACAGGTAAGGAGTCAGGCAGGGATACAATGACCCTGCGGAGTGAAGCAGGTGAAGGTCTATGATGGAGATCATTTCGAAACACTGTTAATTACTTCAGAATATATTAATAAAGTGACTTGTATTAATATATAGCTTCATTGAATCATGTGCTTATGTAAGGAGGAACATGGCTTTTCTGTGTTTCTGTGTGTGTGGAACGTGTGGATTATTAGGTGCCACTTAGTCTGCATATGTGCAAGAGCATGTTTGGACCAGAGGTGATAAGAAGGGTTGAACTGTGCTTCTTTCGACCTTGGGCAAAACTGACATCCTTGCAAGACAGGGAGCCTCGGATGTCAGAGACCGCTTAACTTGTATCTATATAAACCTTGTGCGATGTGTTTAATATTGCTTCTCTCTCGTCTGCTGCAGTGTGGGAGTGTGCACGGGCTCCCTCTCTCTCTCCGTGTCTCTCTCTCTCTCTCCGTGTCTCTCTCTGGCCTGCCGGACGTGGGAGAGCCCAACGAGCTTGTTGTTGTTGTCTAATAAATATACTTATATGCAACGCCGGAGTCTTGAGGTAACTTGAGTGAATTTTGACCTAACAGTCTACCTGACAGTTCTGTGTTGCTATAGAAACCCCCACTGAGCAGCAGGCCTCCGCAGCTCTATGCCCAAAGAGGTCATTGCCCTCAGACTGGCACTGGTCTGCACAGGACTTTGGTCCGACCGCAGCACCCACCCCTCAGGGAAGGCCAGTGCTATACCTGCCTGGGAAAAGCTTAACTATGCCATTGTTATATTGACTAGAGACCAACCTAACTATGCCACTGTTATATGGACAAGACCAACCTTAACTATGTCAGTGTTATATTGACTAGACCAACCTTAACTATGCCAGTGTTATATGGACAAGACCAACAGAATCCCTTCAGTATTTTACACAGGACACATCATAAAGTGGGACGACTCACATCAGTGATATATCATAATAATGAAGTCAAATTCATGTTAAAGACCCACTTTTAGTATCTCACTGATGCATCATCTATGACCCTGGGCCTCGTTCCAGTACGTCATGTTCCTGAACATTCTGTTGCCCTTTCAGCCCCCCTCTGCCCCATCGGCGTCTCCGCCGGGTGGTGTGTGGGACTCGGGACGGGTGGTGTGTGGGACTCGGGACGGGTGGTGTGTGGGACTCGGGACAGTTTGGCCAACTGAAGGTCACCGTGACTTCCGCTCCCTCTGTGAAACCTCCCAAAGGCCAGATCTCACGCTTCTCCTCAACCTCACACAAGTCCAACTCGACTGAAACTCAACCTCACACAAGTCCAACTCTACTGAAACTCAACCTCACACAAGTCCAACTCTACTGAGACTCAACCTCACACAAGTCCAACTCTACTGAAACTCAACCTCACACAAGTCCAACTCTACTGAAACTCAACCTCACACAAGTCCAACTCTACTGAAACTCAACCTCACACAAGTCCAACTCTACTGAAACTCAACCTCACACAAGTCCAACTCTACTGAAACTCAACCTCACACAAGTCCAACTCTACTGAAGCCCAGATGACACGGTTGTGGACTTATTTTTCTAAGACATATCACTCTGTCCTCTTATCAACATCGCCTTCACCTGAAAATCCCCTGCTCCCTCCCCTCCAAGACCCATATGTTCAGCTT
>NW_024879598.1:0-170444 GCF_900700415.2 Clupea harengus | reverse complement strand
TTTTTTTTTGTCATCGCTATTCTCCATATTCCTAAAAACTGTCTGTAACGAGATCTCAGAAAAAGATAATACCGGCCAACATCTCCATGAGGCAGGAAGCCGGTTA
The DNA here is from genome assembly GCF_900700415.2 of Clupea harengus. NCBI lineage: Eukaryota > Metazoa > Chordata > Actinopteri > Clupeiformes > Clupeidae > Clupea > Clupea harengus. The sequence continues at coordinate 170,338 of NW_024879598.1, read as the reverse complement.
GCATACTCAACACATCAGACAATAGACATTTGGTATTGGGTGTGAAAGACTGCAGACAGCTTAATCTCAGACAAAAGCAGGTTTGCTTAAATCTCATCATCCTGTTACCTGCAAGGTCTGGGCATTTGCATCTAGAAGAAAAGGCCACAGACCCATACTAAACCAATAAAGAACTGAGAGTTGGGATTTGAAAGAAGCTGAATGTTTGAAAGAAATGGAATGATTGAAAGAAAGAAAACGTTTTTAAATCTCCTTCAATTCAAACAATTTCACTTAAAGACAAAGTCAGTGGTCAAATGTAGGTTAAACAGTCCTGTAAGTTCATTCATTCATTCATACGACGGCTGGCCAGCCTACAGGCATACACACACACATTCATTCGCTTGTTCCGGAGACAGATGTGTCCATTCCTAAGAGAAAGGAATCAATCTGTTTACAGAGTTACAGTTAGTTAGTTAGTTACAAAATTATCTCATAAAATCCATTTTTATCCAGATTCCAATGGCACTTGAATGCCAAACCATTTAAGGCATTCCTTAATTCATTCATTGCTCCTGGATCATTTGATGAAGTCAGAAATTCAGCAGCTAAAACCTGTTTTGAGAAAAAACACATTCTGAACAGACACAGTCTATTTAGCAGTCTAACATCTGACTTTATCAAAAGCATTGTGAAATCTGGACTTAAAGGAATCTTATGTCTTGAATCATGACTGGTCAAATCCAAGAACTGAATCTCCACAATCTAATGTAAATAATTTACAAATTGACTTAGAACAATTTCTAAATTCAAATATAAAAATGCTGTAGATCCCTTTCCAAACACCCGTTTATGATCACAACATTTTTATCCTCTTGGGAAATCTATCTGAGCGGTAAGTAAAACAATAGAGTATGTCACAAGCACAGCTCAGACTGCCTCGGACCAATACCCGGAAAACTAGGTGTTTTGTCAACTTCTAAGACAATCACCGTGTGTGTCAACTTCTAAGACAATCACAATAAAAATAAAAGTAAAATAAAATAAGATTTCTGTTATTACACAGGACTCTACTTCCTATATTTCCCAAGATTTAGGTAAGTGTACTTACCAAAGCGTTGTGTCAACCGGGGTAAAGAGACATCTTACAGCAAACTTGAATCAGCAATACAAGAACGTATCTTTCGATGAGGACCTCCAATTGATGGTAATTAGTTTTATACTATAATTGAAGATTCAGTCTTAGGTGTGATCAGTCAGGATTCAGGTTTATTCTTGAAGAATGGCGGCCGACCACTATGAGACAGAGACTGAGGATCCATCCTCCCTCACAGAACTTCACCTCAGTATATCTGACTTGTTCCTTGAGGAACAGTCTGTTAAATACACTGATATCTAAGGGGTGTTACCGTCTATTCAAATGGGCCATGCATGCAGGGTTCTTTGTCTCGACCTGGGGGGGGAAGGTGAAAGTCTAGTATCACACCTCACTACCCAGGTCAGCCAAAGTATATTCACCTAGGAAAGTCCACTCATGGCTAGTTAAATCCAAATAAAAGTAACAATTATAACTAGGTATAATATCATTGACTTATTGACTATGGCATATTCTTATGACCTATGCCGGTCCCTTCAAAGCATTAACCCATTTGCTTAATGACTTTAAAACATAAGTGATCAGAAGATCAGAGCAGGATATTGCTGAGGTGCAGGATATTGTTGAGGATGATTCTTTAACATTTGATAGTGAAGAAGAAAGCCCTGAGAGTTTCAATGGAGAAAGTGATTTGAGTGAAGCGGTAATTACCACAATTGGTTCCATGTTGTTGATGTTAGAGACCATATACCTTCAAAGAAATTGGTGGATGATCTGCAGTTTATTTCATGTTCAGCATCTATCCCAATTCTAAAAACATATCGTTGATTCATCTGTCAAGAAACGTGGCTGTCATGTGGATGAAGCAGGGGTTGAAGAACTGTGCATTGGTAATCCAATAAGCAAAGCGCTAAGACCGGATGTCCTGTTTTCTTCAAGGAGAACATTTGATATAGTAAAAAACATTCTTGATCCCAAAGAAACAAATGTCAGCATGTGCTTACTCTAAAGTCATTGCAGCAGGTGTTGTCAGACCGTGACATTCAACAGATCGTCTTCACAAATTTAGAGAAAACTGATGTTTTAATGTCTTCCTGTCTTTTTATGATGGTAGATACTACAAAGACAACAACTTTCATCATGAGAATAGTCCCAGCATCCCTTATTCTGTATTCAGGTGATTTTGAGGTATATTATCTGCTGGGGACTTCACAGAAAAAGCATAAAATAACAGCTGTTTACTTTGTGTAATCCAGTGTGCCACCAGAGGTGCGGTCCTCACTGACATCCATTTGCCTTCAAGTTATGCCAATAATGTTAAATATTTGGTTATGGAAAGGTACTTGAGGCTCTTTTGAAAATATCTTGTTACTTTAGAAACAGGAGGGGAGCTTTTGCTGTTAGTCTGGGCACAAAAATGAAAGGGACTGTTCACTGTGTAGTTGCTGATAACTAGGCGCTCATTCATATTGGTGGCCTTCTCTCAGGTTCGTTTGTTTGCACATATTGCACTCTCAATCCCGGCCAAAAGAAGTGCAGTCTGGGGCATTTTTTCCCAGAACCAAAGGAGGCCCATAAGCAAGTTTATGACTCAACGGGAGGATGGCCTGATTCAAATTCTTAAAATTTTAGTCATCAAGAACAGTGTCAGTTTCATTATGAGGGCTTTTATTTATCTTTTGTATACTTTATTTTTAAAGATACAATGAAACATACATACATACATGGAACAAAAAGTTGGTCACCTATACATTTATACTGATGGTACACTGATGGAAATAAATGTCAATTCACACAATAACAGATCAGTGATGATCCTGTGAGGTCACAAACACAATCCATTTTTCCCAATAGTGCAAACATTTATCAAACCGTATGTGAGGCCCTTTTAATGCATGGTACGATGAACCCTTTAGGTAATATCAGTAAGAGAAAAAAAAGATGATCACACAGCTAATTGTACAAGATCTATGCTATTTGATATGATGTCTTTCAATTAACAAATGTATATAAAAAAAGAGGATACCAGAAATGTACATTCTCTTGAGCAACAACAGCTTGGTGATGCCTATCCTTGGCAGCTTACAGTATAGGAGGAAAGTACATGGTTACTCAAAGGAGACACATTTGCTTGTCATTTTAGGTAACAAAAATGCACCAGGTAGGGAGCATTATCTACATAGCTTGTTTCTCAAGTAATTTAGGGATTCATTAAGAATCTATGCAATGATTAGTATTAATATATCTCTTTTTAATATATTTGAAAATTACTTGTAGGAATTTTAAGGTAAAACCTTTCTTCACAAAGCTCCACAGAACCATTCAACGTTATGAATAATGCACATTTTTGAGTAACACAGCTCATAGAATACTGCCTATAGGACATGTCTGAGTTCATGTCTGCCTGTTGGCATATTCATGTAAAATGAATGGGAGGTTGATATTTTGGGCATTTTTGGGAGGGAGCTATTGTAATTAAGATGGTCTTATTTTAATTTAAGGTCGTAGGTCTTAGGCATGTATAGCCTAGTATATTTTATTACACACCACTTTGCATTTAAACTAAAAAAAATACATTCACACAAAAGTGACGTTAGTTATTTGTGTGTTCATGTTTGTTCATGATTTCTGCAATGCTGAAATGATTGCTCATTACACTTGAAAAACGCAAGTTGAACTAATGTGGGTCGGGTTGTACTGAGATATTGTGATATAGTATATAGAGTGAATAATAGGGTACAGCTACTTCAGGCAACATTTGATTATGTGGTTCTCCACCGAGACACACTCCCCAGAATTGTGCGTGTTCTGTTATGTGTATTGTGGTGTAATGTGTAACTTATTAATATTCAAATTTAGAATGGTTATTCATGCTCCCTTTTTGTTGTTAAAGTCAGTGCGTTACGTGTAATGCCCTGATGAGGTTTTCCTTGTGTATAAGCGTCTTGTCCACCATTGCCCTGTGCTTCACATCTGCGCACAAGATCCCTACCTGCCTGCCGTTCTGTATCCGTTATCTGAAAGTCCGTTATTAACAACAAGACGCCACAGGAAAGCCACAGAGATGCTCCATCGTTACAATGTGAACAATTCAACCATAATGTGCATTCATCCATCCCTGTTTCGTTTTAATAAAAGCAGAACTTATTCTCTGATTGGTTCACCTCCTACAGCTATGAACTATTTTCCAAAACATGCTGTTGGACACTGATTAATTATACAACAAAATCTGTATTTCTGCTGAGCTGAACAGTACCTATGTGTTGAGTAATTCTTACTCTTTTCCAAGAAGGCTCATTTAACTACTGAAGAGAATACGTATAAATTGTGTCCACCTATTATTAACTCTTGAGTGCTTTCGACGCTCGAGCTTTCAAATGCTCTCACAAGTAATTAATACGGTTATTGGTCACGCATATCTCAGAGACTAGTTCGGGAGTCTCGTCCTAATACCCTAGCGTGTGTTATAGCTGCGATGCGAGAGGGAAACCAGGTTAATCCGAATTCAACCTCAATCACACTCTCTTCCTAAGGTGAAAGAGAAGGACAACTGACCTTGTTCACTCAGTCGCCAGGCCAGCTACCCTGCGAGGACCCCCCCCCGTCTCTTACAGATGGATCGGTCCGGGTACACTGCTGGTTCCTGACAGGTGTACTGGGGCAAGGTGGTTTCAGCAAGTACGGGGGGGGGTTACCCCATTAAAATGACCAGACGTTTGAGTGTGTGATGTTAATTAATGCCTCAAAGATTTATTGTCAAAGAGGTCAAAAAAAGATAAAAGTACCAATACAACTACAAAAGCCGATTTCAAGTTGGGTTATCCCGTTTAACAAAAATTCAAATTATGAAAAAAAAAGTCAAAAGTCTCAAAGCTCTTAAACAGTGGTCACAATGTGCCAGCGCCAAAAGAAAGAGATCAGCTCCCGAACCACACAGCGTGTCCCCTTTTTATCACCAGTCCACTTCCTCTTAAGTCACAGACCTTTCCTTTTTGGTCATACATCTTTGTTAGATCGCTCAATGCCTTCTCTCGGTTCCGGTGTCTCGGTGCCTTCTCTCGGTTCCGTTCACAGTTACCCCCATATTTGGTTCTCAGTTTCCTAGTTGTTTTCTTGATGCCTTTTTTGGTAGCATACATTTCTTCCCTAACAGCAAGTGTTCACCTCCGCCTGACTTGTTCGTTATCTTCACTTTGCACATTTCCTGACTGACACTCAGGGCGCCAATGTGCACTTCCCTTTTTCTCTGCCTGATCTTTCGTCTTGCAACACAGTTCATCACATTTTCTTACAGACACGTACAAATATTTCAGCACACTTAAACACACATATTGTTCTACATCAGGTGTACTTTTTCATTCAGTATGTAAGCACATTTCACTACTAAAGCAGTTTTCAGCAATCATACATTTGTTATATGGATTATAAAACATAACTCAAGCAATTTCAGTAAGCGTACATTTGTTAAATGATTATCAGTATGATTTAAGCCTAACATGCATACGGGTCAATTTCGTGGCTGGCGTGTCCATCTTTCTTCGATTCATTCAACACTACAGTGACGTTGATTAATTTGCATTGTCTCTGAAAAAACAAACAAACACATAAAAGCAGCTACCAAACGAGGTGTTGGATATCGCAGTAGAGTTCAGAGAAAGAAATCTACAAGGACTAAACAAACATCTTATCATGAGCCCCCTGACTTTCAAAGTGTGTGATTTCTACATTGCCTTGGTACTTTGCATTACTAGCTGCTGTTGGTCTCCCAAAGGCGTAACCCATTGCTGCCAGAAATCCTGTATCCTCGTGACTTTTCATCTTCTCCAGTTTATGGACCTTCTCTGTATCTCCTTTCTCCTTCATCTTCTCAAGCAGGAAGTCCAAGTGGACATGAGTGGACAGTGAAAGAACATTCAGGGCGATCTGATCCAGTTTAACAACATGTTGGTAGGCCTCTTCCAGCAACTGTAATCGCTCTGCTGTCAGGTCTTCCATTTCCTTCTCAAGACTTTCGAAAAGGTTCAACTTGTTCTTCTTAGCCGTCTCATTCTTCTCATACATCATTCCAATTTCTTTCAAGGTCTTCGGAACTTTCCTTGTCTTGGTCACATAGATCCAGCCTTCTTTCACATGATCTGATGCTAGACACTTTTTGGTACATGAAGTACAGCGGCCTCCTTTCATGACCTCACACTGTTTAGCACTCCTGGCCATTGTGCATCCAGGATAGTGACAGTTCTCTTCACAGACAGTACAGCAGACAGCTCTATCATTAAAAACCAACAACCACCACCCACTACAATTGATAGGTTGTTTTTCTTTGTAGGCCTCTACAACTTCTAGAGTGAACTTCTCATTGTTTTCCATCTCTTGTTTATGTTTCTTCAGAGCTTTCTGAATCAGTGGGATTTCTGTCCGATTCCGTTCAATAAGATTGATTCTTTCTTTCAAGTTTTGGATGCAGGCAGTCAGTCTGATGCGTTCCTTCAAAACCTCACAAGTTGTCCCCAGGTTTTGAGGTTGTTTACCCCCCAGAAAGGCTGTGAACTCTCTCATTCCTTGTTTTGATGTTTTATGGGCCAATTTCAAGACATCTGGGTTCTCTGTTCGGTCCTTATTCAGGCAGTTATTAAACAGGTAGTGAACAGGCTGAGACTTGTGTTTTTTGGCACATTTAATATTTGCAGCTTCAAGAGCTTGAAGAGCATTTGTAGGTGTTAGTCCATCTGAGTGTGTGAAAAGAGCTACAATGTTTTCCTCCATGCCTTTCCCAAACAAAGACATCAATGAATTAAAGAGGTACATCTGTCGGTCACTCAGTCGATTAGTTGATGCCTTCAGCACCAGAGCCACTGCATTAGCTTCATGAACTCCACCCTCTGATCGAAGCAAGTCACATAATCTTTGACTGATGATGATATCTTTTTCGACCCCGCTGGTGTCTCCAAATCCAGGGGTATCGATGAGGGTCAGAGAGAAGGGAAGAGTTTTATCTTCAAAACCAAAGATCTCGTACACGATCACATCTGATGTTTGACTTGCTGATGAATTTCTTTTCTCATCCTCAACAAGCTCAAACCAGAGGTTATCCTTCCACTTCACTCTCATGGCATAGTTGACCAGAGCATTGATCAGAGTAGATTTTCCTGTTCCTGTTTCACCCACAAAGAAGATGGTTTTATTTATCGTTGACATATTTTTTTCACCAACAGTCATTCTTGTTAGAGTTCCAAACTTCTCTTTCTTTGGTTTCAGTTGGTAGACATGAGGAGATCCTGCACTGATCAGAACACTTTTGGAGATGATGTTCTTGTATTTGGATGACATGTTACTACTCCTGAAAGCAAAAGTACAAATTTGCTTAATTTACATTTTACACTTTCAGCAAATATTATTAGCACCTCAGTAACTAAAATAAAATCTAAGCATGTGATGTGTATTGGAGCTTGGAATGTTACAATGTTGTTGAGTACAATTATAAGGTGTTTTCTGCTTGTCAGCCATCAAAATTCAGGTTACAGGCGTGATGTTATGACCCATCCAAACTGTCAAAATATGGGTCTAGTCTACTAAAAGCGCGTAAGTGTAATTGCACATTGCACCTGCAACGTTACACTGTTATGTATTCTAAAAGTTTATATTACATTTTATTTGACTCATTTTGTATTGCCTTTTGAATTTTGCTTTTTTTCCGTGGACAAAGAGGGAGTATAGCTCTGATATTGAATGCCGTTGTTGCTGTGCAGTGTAAATTGGAGGAATCAGATGCACCTTTTGTTCAGCTTGCAGAGTTTGCAAGTTTTCTTCGCAATTACTTGTTTTGCTTGCTCCCGTTGTGAAGTTAGCTAGAAGACTTTCTGTTGCAGCTGCTCCTGCTAAACTTGTTTACTCTCGGTTAACAGTGTGTTCCTGGCTAATGAGAAATCTTAGGCAGTTGCTGCCATAAGGAAAATATTGCATTGTGTCTTCAAGTAAGAGAGCAAGGTTCTGTGAGAGTAGCAGCTTACAGAGAGGTTTTTCTGTATGTGACTTGATGGGTTCTTGATTGGAGGAGTTCCTAATTAAATCACACAATGAACTAATTCCAGGTGTACCAACCTGAACATTATCTTTGATTCCACATTTACATCAGAACCACATTTAAAATCCATCACCAAACTGATTGTTTTTTTTCACCTGAAGGACATCTTCAGACTCCAGCCATCACTTCCTGACTCTGTTGCAGAGACCCTCATTCATGCCTTTGTTACATCTCATTTGGATTACTGTAACAGCATTGGATTGCCCAATGAAGCCCTGTACAGTCTCCAATATGTCCAGAACTCTGCTGCCAGTGTTCTCACACACAGAAAACCCTGGAAGCACATCAACTCCACCCTACAGTGTTAGTATCCCCTCTGTTTGTCAAGCGACTCTGGCCGCCATATGCTTTCCAGTGTTTGTTTGTTATGCCATGTGCTGTCTTGTGTCTATTTGTCATGCCATGTGCTCCCCTCTGTTTGTTTGTTATGCCATGTGCTTTCTTGAATTTGTTCAATTTGTTGTGGTGTGCAAGTTCTACTAGAATAACATGCACACAAACGTATGGTGAAAAAAAAGTAACTTGATTAATTCAAAATTCGTTGTATGAGAATACAATGACAATAAAGGCTTTATTTTTGTATTATTTCTTTCTTCAATTGTTTGACATATAGATTTAAGGATTCTATGGTGGCACAACAGTTAGCGACATCGCCTCATGTGCGCCTCAGGTCAAATGAGGTTCGATGCTTTGGATAAAAACGCCTGTTAATTATCTTTACTCTCTTATGTATGCTGTTGGAACAGAGGGTAGTTAAAGTGGTTTTGGAATACTGGTCAGTACTTTTGTAGAACCAAGGGTAGTGTAGGTGAAACCGGGGTTGTTACATTAGTTTAAATAAATCAGTCTCATAAAATATAATAATCATTACATTTAGTATTTAATATTTTATAATTAAATTACTAAAATAATGGGAAGCTGTAGTTGTGCTGTCATGGCAAAAGGTGTCCGGGCGCCAAAAGGGGTCCGGGCAACGTCATAATGGCTTTCGAACGACTCTTGAGTGACAGTTGCCATAGCATTACGTAACCCGGACATTACGTAACCCAGACGCCTTTTGGCTATCAGTCAGTGAGTCTCAAGAGTCGTTTGAAAGCCATCAGCTACTTTTTAGTCGCTTAATATTGTGCCTAAACGGACACTACGTAACCAGGACACTTTTTGGCTATCAGTCAGAGAGTCTCAAGAGTCGTTCGAAAGCCATCAGCTACTTTTTAGTCGCTTAATATTGTCGCACAACGGGGAATTGCTAATCGCTAACGAGATGCTAGCGGCTAAACCTACTGAAACCTGTTGAAATGTGCTTACTTACAGGAGACCGGCAGCCAATATTAAGCGACTAAAAAGTAGCTGATAAAATCGCAATGTGTACGTGTATATGTTCAAATGGTGATTAAGGGAGTTAGAGAGAGTGAGATGGTGCATGCACGATCTAACAGATTAGCAAAGTAAAAGAAAGCAAAATAATGTCACGGTCACAGACCGTGCAAACTGTGAATTGCAGATTGCGCATTTAAATCATAAATGAAATAAAACAACAATACTTTCACACATATATTAACACACATATAAGACCAGATGCCAGCCTTACTTGAAGAACACCTTGCTTTGCGTTCAACGGTGTTTTACGGTATTCCATGTGAACAACGCTGAACGCAGGTTCGGGGAAAATGTCCCTGTATCCTTCTCAGCAGCTCGTCAGCTGAAACTCGTGGAGGTCTTGTTGAATGTCCGATTGATTTTGAAGGATGTAAAGTTCTGTGTCGACGTGGAGAAACGAAAAAGGGAAGCCGGTCGCCTTTTCTTACTCAGAACACTGCTGGGCTGCAGTACTGTATAATTCTACCGGTATAACTTAGGTTGCAACTAAACGAGTCAAAGGATTTTCGTAACTTTGGCCAAAAGTTCAATATGAGTCGTTGTTGCGTGGTCCTTTGTTCTGCAGTGAGGGTATCTCTTAAATGAATGGTATTCACTGTTGTAAACCCACCGCCAGAGAGACAGAGTTTTGATTTCAGCGCTGCTTTAAAGGGAAAAGTGCGTCACCTTTTTACAACCTTGTTTGCAGCCAATGCTTTCTCAATGAATTGTAGATAAGAAAGTGAAGGTGATAAGAGAATTGTGGGTAATGTAGTCTACGGTGGGACTACACCTACAGTAGTGAGAGTGCTTTTGGAAAACTGGTCAGTGAAAGTGCAGGGCAGTGAAAAGGGGGCTACAGTGCTTTGTGCAACTTTCTCTTCCTAACTGGCTTCATAACTCTATCTCAAATAATCTATACTACTAACAACAGCAAACAATCTAAATCTCCAACTACCTCTAAGTCTCCAACTATCGCTATGTCTCCAACCACTGACAACAATCACTAATACGAGATATACGTTTCATAATCAAAGCTTCCCGCCAGACGTTTTATAATTGAAGCTTCCTGCCAAAATGATACAAGCCTTGATACGCGCTCCGTCTGGAAGTGCTTTACTTTCGCGACACACGCTTCGAAGCCCCGGGGTCATTTGTAACATCACAAATCTTTTGTGCTTTTTGGATCTTCTGTGTTTTGTATTTTGGGAATTCTTAGTTTTGCCTGGATCTTTTATGTGTTGACTTTTTGGACTGTTTAACCTTTTGTAAAATAAATCCTGAACTCTTTTGAATTTGGTCTGCACTTGGGTATTTTCCTGCAAACCTAACATACAGAATCTCTGCTGGCTATACCCAGTTTTGTGTGACATTTAAAGTTCTCTTCCTCATCTACCTTTGCTCCTAAATACCCCTGTTATCTCCCTGCCTCAACCCACAATGCTGAGTGCATTTATGGCATTTAATCTAGACTGCAGACACATCTTCTAGCAAAGTTTTATATTAATATTTTGCTATTTCCTTCATGTCAAGTGTCCCTGGGTTAGCTGAAAGGTGGCCTAATTATTATAAGTCTACCTGTAGTCTCCGCTCAGGTCTTAAGGTGCAGTGTTGGGTGTTTAACAACTCGACTCTTCCACAATGTAAGGTTGTCGATGGATGTCAGTTACAGACTTTTAATCTAGATTGGTTGGACATCTGAAATGAATTGCAAATTATTTCTTGCTCCTCTTTGGTGCCCTTCCAGCTGGTGGCGCCCTGGGCCTCGCCTTCACTTAAAAACAGTGTGATGACCTTCTGGCCTATCCCTGCAGGAGTCTGCTGGGTGGAGTTCACCTTTTCTTGCTCCAAGCTATAAGTCCCTCCATCCATCTCAGCTCCCACCTTATTTTTATTTATTTTTGTTTGTACTTAGGTTCATTTCCCATTTACTTCGGTATAATTCACTTATTTTTAGCTACAGCTCGTGTGGACTCGAGCTGGGTTGTGACAACAGCTTGTCATGACAATAAAACATGGAGATAGCATTTAGCATTAGCATAGATAGCTTTGTTCAATCTGTAATTGTATTTATCATACTCACACTGCCATGTTGATGCTTGAAACCGAGAGATCTTGTGTATGTTCATGCAGTCTGGTCTCTGGATTGAAACAAGAACAAACATATTTGTGGATTCAAGGATTCTACAAATTTTACAATAAATAAAAAGTTAATAAAAAGTCTAGAGATGTTGAAAGAAGAGGTTACAGTATGACCAAGTGTTATTCTCCTCTCCATTAACACTGATCTTGCCATATCAGTGCATTGTGTCACTGTGTAATGAGATATAAATAGAGATATAAAAGGGCTAATATCTCTTTTATCATGTTACCTTTCCATTTGCTCGTATTTGTGTTTGTGCTCATCTCACACATTGACCCCTGCATTTTTCTCTATCGATTCATCAAAATAATATTTGCCTCCATTTTATGTCATTGTCTGTAAGACAGACTTCAAAACTTTTCGAAACAATACCAACCCGAAATTGGTGGTGACCTTAAGTGATATGTTGAAAATGATGACTTAATCTTTTACCTTGAAGCCTGGTTTCGTGAGAATTGGTATTTTTTGCTAATAAGCTCCCCCTAAAGTTGCAGAGTGTAGGTCACTTTTACACCACTATGCAAATCACGCGTAATGAACAGTGTATACTTTCCTTACAGTCACTCTGTTTCTCATTCTCTTTCACACACACATACATATCTAACATTTCTTACCTTCGTCTCTGTACCCAACTGCCATTTTACTGTCCAATGGATGACGTAATTTTCCTTTGGTTGCAGTTTTGTTGGGTCTAATGTATCTTACTATTGCATCATTTTCTAAATCTCTGAGCCTCTGTTGGGCATGCTGGGCTTCAGGTGGATGTTTGTACCAATGTGATAAGTCACATTTTGTGAGTGGACCCCACACCTAACAGCCATAAAGTGCAATAGATTAAATAATTGATGTGAATAGTTTAACCCAAGTTCTAATTGGTAAATCTAAATGTAATCTATCTTTCTGAGTTATGTTTCTTTGATGTCTATTTTTATGTGCATGTAATTTCTTTGTGCATATTATGTATTTGCTGTAAAGCACTTTGAGCTGCATTCTTTTGCATGAAAGGTGCTATTTAAATAAAGTTTTATTATTATTATTATTATTTTGATGGCATGAAATGCATTATGAGTTAATAGATAATCCCAGTGGGTTTTAATCGTCCTTTTTAGTAATCTCAAGGATTTCCAATCTGTTGGATATTTGCTGCTGGTCTGAATTTAAAGTAGGGTGGTCAAATAGGTTTGCGAAGTGCCTGCTCCACGTATCTCCATTTTGAATTGCTAAATCATCACAAGGACTTTTGTTTGAGTGTTTCCAAATGTCCCAGAATTTTGATTCTTCTATATATTTTAGTCGGTTTTGTATGTGTTTATTTTTCTCTGCTGTTATTTGTTTGTGTCTGCCTCTTGCGGGATTCAGAATACTCAATGCAAATATCTTGTCTGGTTGCTTGATGTTGTTGATGTTTTTGGTTTGATTTTTGCATTCAGAATCAATCCAATGATATGATTTTCTTTTCTTTTGTATTGGTGGCCAAAATGGGAAATTTGAGCTACATGGACAAACATATTTTTAGGTGGTATACTGCTAGGTTCATGTCTTCTCTATCGTGGGGGTCATTAGTGGATAGAAATAAGTTCAGGAATGATTGGTTTTTCAAGTGTGTAAATGAGCTCTGATAATTTACAGAGCTGTCCCCATCTGTAGCTTATTGTGTATTTTCAGTTGCAGTATTAAGCAGTTATGCTGTATTAAGTGTTAACACTTGTGTATTTGGGGTGACATTCAGAACTGTACTTTATTACTAATCATTAATGTACAGTACACGCCCACACAGACCTCCTGTAAGATCATGTATTGCGTTGTGATGTGGCATACTCAATAACCAAGACCTTATTGGCATGGCACAGCTGGAAAGTTACAATTGCTGTGGATCCAATAACCTGTCTCTTTCTATTCCACTGAAATGTTGCTTAGTATTTTGTTTTTACAAATTTCATACACATGATTCATAGTTAGTGTGTACTCAACAGTGAAAAGCTTTCTCCATAACCAGCTCCTGCAGAACCACCATTAGTTTCATCACCAGTCTCAGTGACATCACTACCGTTAACACCTTTGTTTCTGCAACAGCTGGAGTCTAAATACTAGAGCCCAGACCTGAGAATTGTCAAGCTAAATTAAATGGTCGTATTATGTGTGTGATTCCACAGTCAGATGCATCATTTATAATGGTATAAGTGCACGGATACATTATTAGGATGTATAGCGTATTTTTCATTTTTTACATTATCTTTACTTGAAAAGTTTGAATACACATACACACACACACCTATCCTACATGGTACAGGTAGACTGGTGGGAGCAAATATTTACCTGGGAGGACAGCTGTGAGGGTTACAGCACTGCAGACATCACTGCTCACAGCATAGCCGAGTTTGCCCACAGCTGTGGCTCTGATCTCATACTCAGTCTCTGGCTTCAGTCCTGACATAGTTACTGCCTCTTGGTTCTTCTGCACTGGGTGAGATGCCCATTCAGTCTCCTGTTCCTGTTTCTTTCTGTATTCTACTCTGTAGTCTACAGTGGCAGAGTCTGGTTCAGATACTTTAACTGTTAAGTTGTCATGTGTAACACCAGTAATGGTTGGGGTGGCAGGTTTTGATGGAGGTACAAAGGGGACGGCATCAGAACAATCCTCTTCATATATGATAATCCACGCCCCAGGATGGCTCTCTTCATATTTTGATGCAGCTATGAATTTGGTGTCATCCCTTTTGTTCAGCTCCTTCAGTTCTCCAAACAATTGTAGTTGTCTCTTCATCATCAGTCTAGCATCATTGGAGAGCCACTCTGTGTTTCTGGCATGTAGATCAGATGCAGGAGTGGCCACCATTCCTGGTGGTTTGAGAAAATCTGACAGTTTCACCAGGAAACAATCAGGCTGGTCTACCGAAGTAAATGAAAAGCACACAATAGTTTTGACCTCTAAATCAGACAATAGGTCATCCAAATTGTCATCCATTTTTACACCTAGTTTCTTCAGTTGCTTGAGGAAGGATTTCAGTGTATCTGATTCCTTCTCCTTGCATGTGAGCCACTGATCCAGCTCATTGCTGTTGAATGGAGACTGCGTGTGTGCCTTAAGGATGTCCTCAAGGGCACTCTCCTCTTTCACACCCCTGCGGATTGAAGGAAGCACTGACCCGAGCTTCTGCATGAAGTTAAGCTTGTACTGATGGCACCTCTGCATCAAAGTCTGAACTTTCTTTCCCATGGCAGGAAATGTTGCTGCTGCTGTGTCTTTCAGTATGTCACTGCATCTCATCTCTGTCATTGTTAGAGACTCTATTGTGTCTGAGGAGTATGTGATGAGAGAATTGCTGATGTCTCTTTGTAGTTTTGCAGCTCTTGAATCCAACTTCACCAGAGGGTGCAGCCACACCTTGAGTGGAACAGCATGTTCTCCATTCTCCCCCAGCATGCGTGGAAGGTTTTTGTAAAGGCTTACAGCATCACTGAAGGAAGTTGGGTTGGTTTTTAACTGGAAATCTCCATGAAATGTGCAACTGAATTTTTCAGCTGCTGCTTTCTCTTCATCATTCATGTTGAAGGATGCCTCACCATCTACTGTGACGTATTTCAGCTTATTGAAGGTGAAGTTAGTCTCTCCCTCCACTTGTTTCCTATCATCCTCTGAGGATGCTTCTCTGTCAAACACAAAGTAAGCACCAGCTCCGTACAAGATGGCTGTGACAACATGAGTGGCAATGTCATCTTCAAACACTTTAGGATGAGACATCTTTCCACGAGCCAGGTGATCCATTGTTAATGTTTCACATTTTGTGGTTGTTCTGTACTGAAGAGTCACACGGGCTTGTTTGTGAGATTTCTTTGTGTCTTGGAAATATTTGGCTGATCCTGCAACATCCACCAGTCCTCCCAAGAGACTTAATTTAAGAGAGCCAGATAGCTGTAATGAATGTGACTTCTCCTCAATTGAATCTGATGTTGTGACATTAAATTCAGTATTATGTTGTTGTTGTACACTTGTATTGTTCTGTAGGTCGACAAGATCCCATAAAGTTTCACCTGTGGACATAAATCAATGAGTATAATGATAAAAAAAAGTATTTTGAGATAAATTCAACTTAAATAGTGCAACATTAAGAAGTTCAAAATTACATACAGTTGCATAGGTCAAATGCAGAGGTCAAATTGTACTGCTCTTAGTGTGTAGGTGACAATAAAGGTAACAACTTATTTTTCAACATTATTTTTGACACAGCTGCTTAGTTCCATATCAAAGTATCTCCATACTGTTTATTTCTCCCATATTTCAGCATTTATAGTTCAAGTGAAATATTGAACACATCAATGATGTCATACCTGGAATAAGAGCATCGTTACGGCAGTCATACAGCATTCCAAGCTGAAATGGTCTTCCCAAAGTAGCAGTCTTTATGATGTCGGCAGTTTTCCCCTGGTAAACATAAAATAACATTGTGGGATCAATGTGGGACATATGGCCTTTAAATTGGGCATACAGACGATGTTGGGGGGGTAAGTAGTAGAAGCAGAGTTCCATGTTTAATGCTGCCCCTCTGATGAGATAAGGATCTGCAACACACACACATATAATGTTACCGTGTCCCCCCTCAGGCCTTGCACAGTCAGTGTTGATTGGTTCATGGTGCACACTTGTAGAAGGGTGTGTGGGCATACAGTATATGGGGATCTTCTCTCTCACTGTTGAGGCATTGTCTTTCATTGAGGTAATTTCTCTCTCTCACTGTCTCACCCTCTCTCTCTCTAAATACTCATGCATTCATTGTATAACCCTGTTGAATTTCTTTCATTACGATATAAATATAAGTTAGAATAAATAAGTTCATGATATAATAAATAGCATTAAGGTTACAAATTAATTGATTTAAAATGCTCATTATTTGTTGTGTAATGTATTTGTGAATGTTTTTTATTGCTGTACCGTTTGATTATGAGCCAATTACATCTGAGGTCAAAGGACAAGGAGGTGGGTGGAGTTAGACTGACGTGAGGAGAACGAAAGAGTGAGGAGATAGCGACGTATTCACCAGTATGGTTTAACAGGTTCGACTAGGACTCGGAAAATTTGGTATTGGTTGTTATACTAAGACAGTTGAGTGGATAATTCAACCGTAAGATAAATAGAGTTTAGCTGCTGGACAAGTGGCTAGTTTTCGTGCTTAGACTTTGCTACCAAGCTAGCGACTAGCTAACGTTCAGTAGTGAAGTCTGTGGATCCGCGTCATTAGTCATCAGTCATCCGCATCGGGTGTCGCTCCCTGTCGACTCTTCTCTTCATCCGGATCTTTGGTTGGTCTCCACCTGCTGCCGCCCTTCTTCCGCTGTGTGTGTGGCTACACACAGGCTCATTGAATTAAGGTATCATATCACTTTTCTTTTTTGCCCTCATGATGAAGCAGCCATTTTGTTTTCGGCTACTGTGAACCCAAGCGACGTTCAGGCCTGCACCGTTGGTAAAGTTTTAAACAAAGTAAACAGTTGTGTGTACTGATTTTTTGTATGTTGAGTTGAATAAGAAACCCCAAGTTGCTTTTGATAGTAATAAGAATTCAGGTTAGCCACCTCTCATTAATGCCAACCAAGCGAGAGAGGCGCTACATATGCACACATACACATTCATTAATCTTTCCTAGACTTCTTTTTTACTCCTAATGACTGCTACTACTTATTTTTGATTTTCAATAAATTACTTCTTGGTTAAAAGCAGGGTAGGTGATTCTGGAGCTACCAACTGACAAAATCCCAGCCCCTACCTTCAGACCCCTCCAAAGCCCCTCCTCCAGACACAGTGCAGGGAACTTTTGTCATCGCTAACTATCCAACTACCTTATATCTAATTTCACGTCTCATTCTTCTTCTCACAACTACAAAAACACACCAATAAGCTACATCACCACATTTGTAAAGTGTCTGGTTCAAAACCAATATAGACTAACATAAGATAAATACATCCTCAAAATGACACTTGCTCACAACTAATGCTCACATACACAGATAGATTAAGTAGCTAAAGTTAC
The DNA here is from genome assembly GCF_900700415.2 of Clupea harengus. Lineage (NCBI taxonomy): Eukaryota > Metazoa > Chordata > Actinopteri > Clupeiformes > Clupeidae > Clupea > Clupea harengus. The sequence goes on along the minus strand of NW_024879598.1, from coordinate 152,654 downwards.
AGTTGGGCTACATAAGGTATCTACATCAGTAGCTCGGCGTAGTAGTTGACTACATACTTTAAGAAAATGATATATTCCCCCCAAAACACACCAGAAAATGACTTGTCCAAAAGAAATATAGCAACCATGATGCCACCTTTCAGTCCCTTCAACAGGACATTTTGGCTGCACTTTTCTCTGCCATTCTTGTGCGACCTGCTCGCTAACTTTAGGTAACTCTGCCTAGCGGGCATGGACGGATTAAGGAACCACGGGCCCCTGGGCCTGGACATGTTGAAGGCCCCCCCACCGCCACCGCGAAAAAAATTGTGCGCCCGCAAAACACGCACGCACGCACACGCACACACAAACACAACCAATGTGTTGGATTTTACGGTCGAATTAGATACTTTGGCTATTGTATTGGGAAAGTAAACAGGTCAAAGTTTACTCCGTAACATCTACCTTCGGTGAGGTGTGCACTGCCCTGCTATTGTTTCTGACATTACATGTGACAGGGCAACAGCCGAGAGATTCTTTTCCAAATTGAAACTGATTAAGACCTACCTGAGGGGCAGCATGGGGCAGGAGAGGCTGAATGGGCTGGCTATCCTGTCCATTGAAAAATCAAATCATGCATCACCACTTTTATGTTTGAAAGGCGTCGTTCGGCAGGTGTAGCCTACTGTGCCTGCTTGTAGTACTTGACTTTCAGATTCTGCGCCTAAACTAGCTATATCAAATTGTCTCATCACATGATCAAATAGAGACTTGACATTGGACAACAAGATACATATTACCCAGCAATCATCATTGCATATCTGTATATTACAAAAATAACAAAGAAAATAAGAAATTATTGATTTAACTGAATCGGTTTTTTAATAGTTTCTATAGTGTATGTACGATAAGCATATCATTTTGTTATAGATTGCTACTGACGATTTCCCCCTAAAAATGATAAAAACCATGACGGAGACAGGTTTGCCATTTTGAGGGGATATATATAGCATAAGGTATCCATAATAGTCCCCAAAAAGTCATGCTTGATCACTGTCGCATTAAACTAGCTTTTTCTAACACAGCACAGGTACACTCAATTAAAGCCATTAGAAAAATGAATAAAATACACCTTTTTCAACCACAAATAAGAGATACATAACAGCGACTTCACACAGAGGCTCTGGCCTAGGGGCCCCCTGAGCTCATGGGCCCCTGGGCCTGGGCCCGGTAGGCCCGTTCGTTAATCCATCCCTGCTAGCGGGCAATGATTGCACATACAAGTAGGTGTAGGTAAGTAGACAGACAGACAGGTAAGCCATCCAATCATTTCATCTGAGTCGAATTAAATGATTGGACAGGACAGGCTGATCGGATACAGCCCTGTGACTGCCACAGATGACGGGTTTTGTCTTTTTATTGTCAGAGCATTTTATTTATTCATTGCTATCTGGATGTAAAGAGGATTTCAAGAAATATAATTAAAAATGCTTCTGAAACAAATTGCCTAGACTGCCTTTATATGGTATGGTATCTGAGCCTGCCGTAATAGCACACAGACTCACCTATAATAAGCACACCCAATCACTGAAAACTAAAACTACACAAGAATATTTATTCTGCAGTTTACAAAATGATGTTGTAGAGATGTTATGCAGGACATACTGTAAGTCATGGGATAAGAGTGCACTATGACTGGGAGTGGACGTATACATGTAGCTAAATGTAAATACAGTGTTTTTTAATTACCTCATTGTGGGTTTTTGTGTAAGCTATGTGTGTTTTACAATTTATATGAATTGCTCCTGCAACACTGCAATTTCCCCTGGGGATAAATACATTCATGTAGCTTTTTACTTATTGCATTTTGTGTGTGCAATTTTTGGATTTGTTGGAGTTTTGTAAGTGTCAACAACTGAGGCCGCGTTTCAGAGAATGTGTAAAAACTGTAATAACAAAAAATATGTTTTTAGCAATACAACATTTTAAAATGTTCCTTACAGAAACACAAAATAAATAATATATTTGTTGTATGCAAAAGGTACAAATTGACCCTTTGTACATGATAGGGTCACTGTCTCTTTTTTATCTGTCATAAGTCTTCAACATCACAACCCACATCCTCCTTTGGAACTGGTACAGGTGTGAGAATTCTCAAGGACAGTGCCTAACAAAGGCACACAAGTAAGTAAGTAAGCAAATCCTCAATGTCTGATTGTTGTGTCCATGTGTGTAATGTTTTATGAAATTGCAAAATGAGTGTGAGGCAGAGAATGAACTTATAGGTTTGCAGATTTGGTGTGTAAAATAGTTGTGTGTAAGCAATTGGACAAAAAAAAAAATGAATAATAATAATAAAAACAAAATCTAATGAGTGAAATCAGCACTACTGTACCGTGTTGTCTGCAGGCTCCGCTGTCTGCTCACGGGCTGACATAGTGTCTGTCTGGGGGGCGAACTACTGTGACGATAAAACAGATAAAGCAAGAATTAATATACATTACCATATAATATATAATATACCAATATTACACTGTTTTTCTTTTGTAGTCTTGTGAGCCAGACGTTTGTCACGGGACTTCAGGACCTAGAGGTGGAAGTTTAGAAGATTTTATTGACTCAGCCAGGGAACGGGGAAAAACTAAAAATGGGAAACAAACAGGGAAAAACAAAACACTAATGGGGCGAACGCTCAGAAGTTAAACCAAATCAATGGTTTTCACAGGAGTTTTCACAAAAGACCAAAACAAAATACACAGAGATCCAACTATGGAAAAAACACGAACTAAGGAGATATGAACACTAACAAAGGAGATATACACTTTAAGGTGATACAGAGCGCAGGAGTGCGGAATCAAAACAGAGAATCTCAGGAAACCTGGAGTTAGAAGTCACGGAACTATGGGAGATCGCTGGAGAAATCCTTGGAGCAGGTTGAAATCACAGGAAGGCTGGAGCGCAGAGGCTCAGAGAGAAACTGGAGCTACCCGGGAGACTTGGAAGGGAACGCTGGAGAAGAGCGCAGGGGCGCGGAACAAAACGGAGAGTAACACGGGGGGTTGGTCCTAGTTTAGACGAGGCCAGACAGGGAAGTGAGGAGTATAAGTCCAGGAGTGTCAGGTGTATGTGATATGGTGATCAGGAGATTGGGAAGGTGACTGAGGCAGGTGCAGGCAATCAGGGGATTGGGAAGGTGACTAATGCCAAGCTCACACTACATGCGTTGATCAACAGATAAGGGAGGAGGAGTCTGGCGCATGGGGTTGTGTTGATAACGGAGACGTTATAGTGAGATTGACAGGTCAAGTTTCCTTAGCCCCCCAAAAAATATATTTAATTTTTTTATTTTGAGATCGTAAAAATTCACACTAAACCGCCGATTTCGTGAAGTTATTTGTTGAATTTTTAGAGTTAGAAATAAAATAGTCTCGAGTAGCACAGGAATCCGGCCTGTTTGAGACTGTGGTGGCAAGCGCACGGCTCTGTTTGGTCGTGAGTGAGTGAGCCTTGCGAGTGTGCAGACAGACGGTGATAACGTCTAGTAAACAGACTTGCAGCGACTGTCCGACCAAAGCTGGTGAAAGCTGCCATAATCAGCTGCTGGATATAAAGGTATAGCACATGACGTTTAAAATAGTAAAAGAAACGAAATGGTTAAATCATCACGAGTTAATTACAGATGTTGTGGCTCTCTTTTATCATGCCAGTTCATTGATCCTGTGCCTATGCTACCCTAATCAGTAGCTCCGCCAGCTATAACTAGCTAGTGAACTCTAGCCTACAATGTTAACCTACTCACTTGAGCTGCAAATCCCTACCATGCTACAGTATAATTAGCACCTATCTCAGCAGATGTCTTCAATATGTTTATTGTTGTGCCATATTTTAAATCTAAATTTGTTAATTTATCTTCCTAAAACCCACTAGAGGACACTATTTCAAAAGGATATTTTCAAAAAATTCCTATCAGATGTATTTTTCAGTTACAATAACAGGGTTTTTACATTGTACAGTGTCTATTTCCAATGATATCAGAGTGCGCGTTTGGCAGCAGCACTAGCGGTAGCTTTGCATGTTATACCTGAACATTCAACAGAGCCTGACTACTGCCTATTCAACATGGATCCAGAGTCGGCCTGAACTGAGCCCTCTGATATGAGCCACCCTTGGCCCTATTTAAAAGATATGTTCGAGTTCAAAGGCCCCAAGAATGACTCCTGGAGGTTTCAATGCGGTTCCTGTCTCCCTCAAAAAAAGGAGTTGCTAGCCTTCAATAATTCGCCCTCAAATTTAAAGTAGCATATCGAGGTAAGCAGAGTGATTGCTATGCTAAGTTAATGTCCCTGACTTTTGAATATTGATATATGTATTTAATTAGTTTACTGACATGATATTATAATGTTATCTAGCGAAATGCATGTTGACATACAGCAATAGCATAAAAAAAGCATGATTGTATCTTCATTATATATTTAACTTAGTGGTAAGATAAAGCTGGTAGGTTAGCTATGTCAAGTTAGCGTGCCTTGTTCTGTCCAGTTTTACAATTACATTTGTTTTTCATGTTCCATGTTTCCCTTTTTTACACGTTTACAATTAAATAAAAGATTTAAAGATATCATATGGTGTCTTTATTGGTTTGGCTTATGGTATTAACTTTGCAAATAATCCCTGGTAGATAACTTGTCATCCGCAGAATTGTAAGATATAGTGTGAACAGTATTACAGATGGTAGGCACAATAAGTACACCAACCTTTCCAATTAACAAATGTTGTTAATAAATAATTATTACTAGTAGTGACATCTGTAGAGGCATTTATTACCAGTAGCTATTTCTTTATCAAAATGGCCCAGCCTAGACATTGAGAGACCCATTGCGTGAGTACTTTTACTTTTAATACTTAAAGTAAATTTAAAAGTAAGTACTTTTTACTTTTACTTAAGTAGGATTGTTGATGTAGTACTTTTACTTTTACTTTTATTTTCCTGGGTACTTGTACTTTTACTTAAGTACTAAACTTCAGTACTTCCTCCACCACTGTGTACGATTAAAACAGTAATAAGTGGTAAAAAAAACATTCTGGTGCAAATGTTCAGTGGCTGGAGGAGGGTATGGCAGTCAAGCCACGGTGGAGGAGGGAAGTACAGTGCAAATGTTCAGTGGCTGGAGGAGGGTGTGTGGCAGTCAAGCCAGGGTGGAGGGGGGGTACAGTCACTGGGGGAGATGTGTGTAGGGGTGGGGGGCTATCCCCGTGGTGCAGAGTTCAGTAGAGTGACAGCCGCAGGGATGAAGCTGTTCCTGAACCTGCTGGTCCGGGAACGGAGCACCCTATAGCGCCTCCCAGAGGGGAGGAGGGCAAACAGTCGGTGGCTGAGGAAGAGACATTACCATCTTAATGGGAGACCTCAATGCAAAAATTGGAAGTAACACCAGAGGCTATGAGAGGATAATGGGGCAGCATGGTCTAGGAGAGAAATGGAGAGAGATTTGCAGAACTATGTGCAAATAACAACCTTGTCATCGGAGGAAGTGTCTTCCCCCACAGGCGAGTGCACAAAGCCACATGGGTATCACCGGACCTCTCCACTGAGAACCAAATAGACCATGTATGTGTCACAAAGAAGTTTAGGAGGTCCCTCCTAGATGTACGAGCCAGAAGAGGAGCTGACGTAGCATCAGACCAAGTCCAATTGAAGTTGAGGAGAAACTGGATAGGTGAGAAGAACCAGAGAAAGAAATTCAACACAGCACTATTAAGAGCTCCAGCAGCAGCAGAGAAATTCAAGATCACACTAAAGAACAAGTTTCAGGCCCTGCAAGAGCTAGATGAAGAAGGTGAGGAAAGAAACATAGATGGGATGTGGAAGGTAGTAAGGAAGCCGTAATCACAACATGCAATGTAGCACTAAGACCAAAGAAAGATAGGCACAAGGCTTGGATATCAGCAGAGTCAATGAAGAAGGTGGAGGAGAGGAAAGAAAAGAAGGCAGCTCTAAACAGCAGTCGTACAAGAGCAGAGAAAGTGAAGGCACAAACAGAGTACAGGGAAGCGAATAAGAACGTGAAAAAAAGCTTGACGACAGACAAGAGGAACTATATAGAGGCCCATGCATTAGAAGCAGAAGAAGCAGCTAAACATGGGAATCTGAAAGACCTGTATGACACCACCAAAAAGCTGGCAGGAAAGACCAGTAAACCTCAAAGACCGGTAAAGGACAAAGAGGGAAAGCCAATAATTGGGGAGGAAGGACAGAAGAAAAGATGTAATACTTAACAGACCAGCCCCACAAGACCCACCACACATCCAACAAGCAGACAGGGATCTGCCAATAGACCTCAGTGCACCAAGAAGGGAGGAGATCAGGAAAGCCATTAAAAAGCTTAGAAACGGTAAGGCCGCAGGACCAGATAGTATCCGGGCGAGGCACTGAAGACGGACACAGAGACCGTGGGAGAGATGCTCCACCCTCTCTTCAAGAAGATGTGGGAAGAGGAAAACATCCCATGTGAATGGAAGGAGGGCCAAAGAAAGGGGACCTGAGCAACTGTGGAAACTCCAGGGGATCATGCTACTATCCATCCCAGGAAAGGTCTTCTACAGGATCTTACTGGACAGGATGAAGGATGTGATTGACCCCCAGCTTAGAGACCAGCAGGCTGGCTTCCGCAAAGACAGATTGTGTATAGACCAGATTGCCACACTGCGCATCATCTTGGAACAGTCACTAGAGTGGAATTCACCGCTATTCATAAACTACAAGAAGGCTCTCGATATTGTCGACGGGGAGACCCTCTGGAAGCTTCTCAGGCACTACGGAGTGCCAGAGAAATTAATTAACATCATCAGAATCACCTATTAGGGAATGACCTGCAGAGTGATCCACGAGGGACAACCTACCGGTGTTTTCTGCGTACAAACGGGAGTGAGGCAGGGGTGCTTACTATCGCCGTTCTTGTTCCTGCTGGCAATTAATTGGGTAACAAAGCAATCCACAGCAGCAGGGGCGGCGCCAGGGGGGGGCTAGGTGGTGCTCTAGCTCCCCCTGGACTAGCCATAGCACCCCCATAGCACCCCCAAGAAAGTAATGGTTTATTTTATTATTGTTATTTAATTTCAGTCTACGTTATTTATTGTGTGATAATAATATTTAACTCACAAAAGAAAATAATAACAGATTGAAATTAACAGATTGTTTTAGACACAGAGCAATCATTCTGTCATAACCTTTGACCCAATTTTTACGTCGCACGCGTGAATGTTGACGTTACCGGACAGTTGCAGGAGAAAGCGAGCTAGTGCGTAGTAGTTTCAAGTTAACATCAACAATCAGTTTTTGCTACCTAAATGTCCACGTTTGGAAGAATGATTAAGAAACGAGAGTGACGTAGAAGAATAAGAGATTCCAGCGGTATCTGTTGTGGATTTTTAAGGAGAGGAACGTTGTGGTCAAGGAGGTCAACCCTCCACCACTACTGAGGGTGCTAACCATGGTGAGGGTGCTAACCATCAGTGATATTAGCATGAACGCTCAGGATGGTCCAAGAAGATCAAAACCCCAGAAATATCCACCTCGCATGTTTGGAGTCCAACAAATGAGTTTTTGTAAAAGCTGGTTGGAACAGTCTGGTGGTTGGAGTACAATGTAACCAAGGTATTGTTAGCTGTGTAACATTAATGAAAGCTGTCTGATTTGTTGCATGCATTGATTGCCCTGTGTCGCGGAAGACTCGTTGTGGTTGATTAGCAACGAAGATGCCCTTTTTTGTCGAAGATTTTAACTTTTGCCTTTTTCCTCTTTTTTGGATTTTTTTGGAGCCGCTTTAAAAAAATAAATCAGAGACTCTTTAACCTAGGACGAGCAGTCTGTCTGTGTGCTAGGTATACATACGGTTCTATGTGATGATTGATGATTGTGAACTGAAATAATATATACTTTTTTAACGTATTTCTGACTCTGTTTTGATTCTAGTTCATTCTATCTGCTATTCCAAGATTCATTTCACTCTGTCTGACATGGTAGTGGTCACCTGGCGCCCAAGTTTAACCCTCACTACCACAACTTTAACCCTAACGCCCTAGTGTTTCAAAGTAATTTAAGTATTTGGGATTGCGGACTCTATAACATGCTGTATGCCTTTTGTCGGTGGCCGTTGCAGATGTGCGCGTCAGTCGGAAGTTGCCTAAATGATAATAACAATACAATCGGTTTGTTTAGCGCTTTTCATGGACCCCAAAGACGCTTCAGAGAGCATGTAATCATGTAAACAGATGATAGACGATATGGTGTGGAATTGTTGTAGTAGAGAACCCTGTGACACATAGGCTATCCCCCTCATTTCATAGCACCCTCGCTAAAACGCCGAGCTCCCCCATAGCACCTGCAGAAAAAAATGTCTGCCGCCGCCACTGCACAGCAGAAAGGAAAAACGGCATATAGTGGACAATGTGGGCGCAGCTCGATGACCTGGACTTTGCAGATGACTTGGCCCTTCTCTCTCATACCCAGCAGCAGATGCAGGAAAAGACCAGCACCATCGCAGCCAACTCTGCTCGCCTCTGTCTTAACATCCACAGAGGGAAGAGCAAAGTCATGAGAGTCAACTCTGCCAACACTGCATCCATCATGCTGGAAGGCAAAGCTCTGGAGGAGGTTGAGGAGTTCACCTACCTTAGCAGCATTGCCAACAAGCAGGGTGGAACAGATGCACATGTGAGAGTCAGGATTGGCAAGGCCAGAGTTGCGTACCTCCAACTAAAAAACATCTGGAGCGCAAAAGACCTGGCCATCACAACAAAGATCAATATCTTTAACAGCAATCTGAAGTCAGTCCTACTCTACGGTGCTGAGACATGGAGGACTACAGTCAATACGACAAACAAAATCCAGTTATTCATCAATACCTGTCTGCGACGAATCCTCCAGATCCACTGGCCAAACACCATCAGTAACAAAGAACTGTGGGAACGTACCAGCCAAAAGCGAAAGAGATCCTCCAACGATGTTGGAGATGGATAGGCCATACTCTCCGCAAACCAGCCACAAACATCACAAGACAGTCCCTCAAGTGGAATCCCCAAGAGAAAAGAAAGAGAGGTTGGCCGCGAAACACCTGGCGCAGAAACTGGGAAGCAGATGCCAAGAAAATGGGCTACACTTGGGGACAGCTTGAGATGTTGGCTTAGGACCGAGATGCTTGGAGAACTCTTGTTGGTGGCCTAAGCCCCAGAAGGGGTAGTAGGCGATGATGATGATGATGGCCGCCACTCGCAACTTTTTCAAAATAAAGGTTAAAATGTATTCATTAGTTTTACAACTATAAATGATGAGAAATCAAGAAAAAAAATGCTCATTTAACAAACTGTATGAGCTACCAATGTACAATGAATACAAATGAATATCCAAAATTTTCCCTACAAGAGAAAATGTGTTTGAACATAGATATTTAGGCCTGAATGGCCTTTGCAGGTACCTCTCTCTCTCTCTCTCTTGCTCTCTCTCTTTTCCTTCTCCCCCCTCCCAAGTCTATTCAAGGAAGCTTTATTATACTGCTCTATCTATGTGTACCCTGACAGCAAAAGGCCAGTGGACCACTGTCTGCCCACTTTGGCTCATCGGTTTTCTGGCAGTCCGCTGGAGAGTTACAGAAAAACAGCCCACCGTTTCTTTACTTATTCATACTTCTTTAGTCATTTGCACCAAAAGTTTACATTTTATAGATGTTTCTAGAGTGTAACATAAGTCTTTAATTGGCCGAGTCATTTTTTACCTGGAGAGCCTTCTAGTACCACAAACTACTTCTGTTTAGCGGCTGATGTTTTAAACAGACTATGCAAAGGATATGATGTAGAAATTCAAGGATATTGCTAACATTTAATTTATTTTACAGACTGTGACAGAGTGGAACTTGACTTGCAGCAGGGGGGGGGGGCTGCTCAGTGCACCGGAGTTGGTAGACGCGTGCACCCAGATGAATAGCTCCAGTTTAATAGCCTTCTTGGCAATTTCACAGAGAAAAGGTAAATCATTGGTCGTGGGTATTATACAATTCATCGTTTAATGACTATATAGCAACCCAGTCTAGTTACACAGCAATAATAAGCCTACAGTGAACTGACAGGCAAGTCTGTCAAGTTAAGGTTTACTTCCCTCTCTCAATTCAGTTAACCTCAGATAGACTAGCTTTATTGACATCCCTGTAAGAGTATTGCCAAAGCACAGCTAGGGGAAAAACACAAACATATAGGCTATATAAGGATAAAAAAGAAAACAAAATGTTTTTCTCCTTTGTCATGCCTGTAATCTTACTAGAATAGTGTTAGTGATTAGTTTGCACTTGCACTTTGCTTATGGTGCAGGTTAAATTAGTGTTTTAAATTAGGTTGTGAGAATTTGAGTTGTAGGTTGAATACATTATGATTAACAGTGTATTATTGTTATTGTTACTATTTTTATAGAGAAAGCACAGAACACTTCTCAAGCAATACAATGACCTGACTGCAACTACAACCAGAAGGAAGGGGACATTGCCTGCTGGTGAAGGTGCTTCAACCAGTAAGCAGCAAAAACTCGAGGACACAAAAGCCTCTTAGAAGAGCACAAACCTTCCAGTAGTGAACTTTTGCAATCAAATTTCTTTTTCATGTTACATACAAGAAGCTACAGAAAAGCAAGGTTTAAAATACCGATAGCCATTTTGACTTTTTTTCTCACTTTTGGCTGCCTGGCAAATGGTCAAATTCTCATTTTCCTCAAAATTATTTTTTTGCCAATTTCCTCATTGTAAGATCTGCCTTTTTTTGTTGACTGGTTCTTGCCTGGCATTCACACTTTGTGCTTAGTCTTGGGTTACTACTGTGTTTTCCCCTATACTGCTATTAACAGAGCACAATGTTTGAATAGTTTTACAATTAAATACATTATTTAAAGATATAACATGTTCTCTTAATTAGTTTGGTTTAATGGTATTAACTTTGCAGATAATCCTTGGTAGATAACTTGTCATCCGCAGAATTGTAAGTTAGAGTGTGAACAGTATTACAGAGGGTAAGCACAATAAGTACACCAACCTTTCCAATAAACAAATGTTGTTGCTTATAATTATTACTAGTAGTGACATCTGTAAGGCATAAGTTTTACCAGTAGCTACTGTATATCAGCATTCTTTATCAAAATGGGACAGCCTAGACATTGACAGACAAACCCATTGCGTGAGTACTATTACTTTTAATACTTAAAGTAAATTTAAAAGTAAGTACTTTATTACTTTTACTTTAAGTAGGATTGTTTGATGTAGTACTTCTACTTTTACTAAAGTATATATTTTGCTGGGTATTTTGTACTTTTACTTAAGTAGGCCTAAGCTTCAGTACTTCCTCCACCACTGGCTGTCGCCGGCAGGTGCATCCTCGATTGTAGGCCTTCTACTAGTAGTAGAGGTTGGTGGACCTCTCTGGACCAGGGATGAACTCTTTTTTAACCATTTATCCATTTTTGTGCAGCAAACCGGAATGAGCTCCCGCCTCTCTACACAGGGCATCAGTGGATTCTGACGAGGGAGCTAACCGTTGTTGCATATGTTTTGACTAACCTACCATGTAGCTATTTTTGGCAGTGTAATTATTTCCCTGAACACTACAATGTATACATGAGTGTATTTTTGGCATTGCGAGTGGGCAGTGTTGGGAAGTAACGGAATACATGTACCAGCGTTACGTATTTAGAATACAAATTATGAGTAACTGTATTCCGTACAGTTACAATTTAAATAGATGGTATTCAGAATACAGTTACATTGTTGAAATCAATGGATTACATGACGGTACTTCTCTGTTTTCACGCGTGTATTCACTCTCTAAATAAATTAAGGCAACTTGATGCATTTCCCAGAAGCCCAACATGAAAAACGAATGAAAATTAGCTATTTGCGTGATCAGTAGCTGCTAATGGAGTCGGAAGAGGAGCAGGTTGCCAGAGCCAGCACAACAGAGCCAGGGCAGGAATGCTTTTCTATCCTGGAAATTCAAACAGCATTTCACGTTAAAGAAAGAGAAGGGAGAAACATAATATAACTGTGCAGTGGCAACCTCTGCTTGCCAGCAACAAACCTCCTTTCAGCGTCCAAAGACTCCACCTCCAACCTGATCTTAAAGTAAATGTATTTTTGTATTAGCCAAGGGTAGTCATCTGCTGTAGTTTTACTGGTCACCTTGCTATTTATTAGTTGTTATCAGCCAGATGTGCGACTTTACATCTCCTATGTGCTGATTTACTAGCCCCGACCGTTGAAAGACTCTGATTAGCCCTGTTTGACATGCTAGGCTAACGTTAGCTAAAATGAGCTTGTGTTCGCTTAAACTGCGGTAAGATTGCAGTTCGGGACCTACAAACACAAAAATGTATCTTCCGATGTTCAGGTACTTGTTAGTAACACTACTGTGGAAGTAGCCTGACGTTGTCATACTCATAATTCTAGTCAGAATATGAGTCTGATACTGCTCCATTGGGCTGTGATTAAGGGGGCGTGTTTCAATCGAACCAGGAGAAAAAATGCCCTCTTTGCTCAATGGACCGATCGCCAGGGCCCCGCCCCCCTTAGTTACTGTTGCTACGTCCGACACAATTCCCGGAACTGTCAAGCTAAAACCCATGGCGAGTACGGGGACAAGCGCTATAGGCATGTCAGTGTGAGTGATGATTTTTGGAGTAATACCTCCACGATATCCTCCAGATCAAGGCAAAAGGCGGACTGCAATATGCAGTGGAAGGATATCCAAAATATTAAGATCAACAACGAAGTGGACACAACAATAATCGAAGCCAAAAGTATATCAGGTTCTCAATAAAAAAAAATGAGAAACCCCCACGACCTCTTTCATTAAATGCAACAGCACAAACCTTGTAGACTAGTCATCTTATTTTCACCACTGGGTAAGATCTGTATAATAAATTTCAAGCTAGCTAATAACCTACAAAAGATTCTTATTCGTATTATTTATTCCGTCTCTAGGCGAGACACTCTGGTACTGGAGGTATCTATCGATCTAGCTAGCTAGGATGGTGACAATCTAGAGAACAGTACAGTAAACGTACCAGTGTGGATCAAGATAGCTGCTAGTGACGTTATTGTTCAAGGGATGTGTGTGCATGTTGCTGAAAGTATTTCACAGTCACTGTAGTGATAACTTGCTTGTAAAATGATTCCTGATGTAATGCTATGGCTTTGTATCAGATCGCCAGGTTATTGCTCTCAGGTTGTGCCTTATGCATACCTTGGGATACTCAGGAGTAGGTTGCCCATTCACAAAATGCCACAAAGATTAAATAAAACAACTTCATATTGGCCTTTTGTTCAACATTGATACAGTATGTTAAGCTCGAGCTAGTCTCTCCAACTAAAGTGTTAATGTAAAATCAAAATGTTAATGTTACCGTCTGTAAAATTGCACACTGAGCTATCCTAGCTAGCGAATGTTGATGTTACGTCTGTAAAATTGCACGCTGAGCTATCCTAGCTAGCGATGTTGATGTTACGTCTGTAAAATTGAACGCTGAGCTATCCTGGCCAGAGATAGCAAACGCCAGCAGCATAAATACAAAGTGTTCGTTAAAAGTTCTGTTCATAGCTGGCGTTTGCTATCGCTAGCTAGGATAGCTCAGAGTGCAATTTTACAGACGGTAACATTAACATTTTGACGGTAACATTTTGATTTTAACATTAACACTTTAGTTGGAGAGACTAGTTATGTACTTGTAGTGGTAATAATACAAGTTGTCATGAATCATAACTGTTTGGGGATGTTCTCTCAACTAGACAGTTAGTTATCATACCTAGCGATAGCGTAGTTTCGCTAGATAGATATCATAGCTAGCTGCCAAGCAGCTTCATTTACTTTGGAGCAGGAGCATAATGTGTGTTTTCGATATATTGAGGTGGGAGTCGGGTCTCCCACACTGTTTAATCCCACCGCCGGCACATTTCCTCTTGTGTTTTGGGCTTTGGAAATGCGGGGAAAAAAACACGCATCCCCTCTAATCTCTGTGTCAGATCTAAAAGTTCCCGTAAGCACACTGCTTCACCATGCTGCTCAGACCTCCAAAGTTGTCGGACCTTCTTCTCTTAGTAGCGGGTTGCTAAGGTATGATTGGGACGAGGGCCGTTCTAGGGAGGAGTTTCGCGTCGGTCAATTTGGTTACCTACCAACCAATCAGAGCAACTAGTATGTGACCAGGGCCAGCTGATAAATTTAAACTTTTTGTAATTAAAGTTTGGTGTGTGGTTGTATTCTATCATAGTCTCTGATCATTCCACCATTCACTGTGTGCCAAGATAAAGTGGAAAGTTGTGTGTGTGTGTGTACCCCTGGCGTAGTTCTGATAGATCCATACCCCACAATAATGTGTGTGTGTGTGGTGTCTGTACCCCTACAAAGTCTTGATAGCCCCATACCGCACATTCACTTGTGTGGGTACGCACACAATTTCCTAACACTCACTCTGTGTCTTATTCTCTCTCTCCCTCACACATACATCTCCTCACATCTCCTACCTTGTCTCTGTACTCAACTGCCATTTTCTTTTGAGTAAAATGTATTAAATGAGGATTCCCCTAATTTCTGCATATTTTGTGCATTCAGTTAATAAGTGCAGCTCTGTCTCTACAGTCCCCAGACTGCAGTGCAAGCATCAGCCTCTCCTGCCTGGGGCAGCCAGGTCTGCCTGTGTCTGCCTTCTTTAATGTTACACTGTCAAGGTTTTCTTCTGTTTTGATGTCGTGTACAGTACTCAGGTAAATAGCTGTTGTTATAGCAGTGTTAATTTCGTTGACGAAAACTATGACGAAAAAATATTCGTTAACGACCTTTTTCCCGTGACTAAGACGTGACGAAAACGGATCTTTATAAATAAAAACTATGACTAAATCTATTTTAACTTTCGTTGACGAGACGAGACAAGACGAAATGTTGGTGTGGTTGACTAAGTCACAATTGGTTTTTTTTTCTAAACTTTGTATGCACATCATTGGTTGAATGTTGGCCCGGTCCTGTATCTTATGCCTCCTCCACTCTCTGAGATGGCCAGACATGCAAGTGACGCCCTAAGGCTGAACGTTATGATGGCTTGAAGTTCAAGCACTCGGTACTGGAAGACAAAATAAGAATAATATCTGGACAGTCTTTTAATTATAACTTGACCAGAAAATAAAAACACAATGCACCGCAGATAACCCGGAGAGAAAACCGCTGTGGAACTTCAAAATAGGTGGGGAAGAACACAACAATGAGGCAGCTGAAAGCGCACAAGACAGACCCTTGCGCATTTATGCCAGGTAAATGTAGCTAGTAACTGTCAATGATAATTAGCTAATGTTAACTAGTTATTCGAATTATATTAGCCAACGTTAAGTTAACTTCAAAAGGGCCAGTCGAGTGTATAGGTTGTGTCAGCTTGGATAACTAAGCTATGTCCATTTTCGATTGAAACCTCCCCGTTTGGCTTGCCAAATGAGTTCCAAAACTTTTAGCTAGCTACGTTGGCTAACTATGAGGTAGACATAGCTAAGGTTATACTAGCTATCGATAACGTAGCTAGTAAACACATTGCAGAATGGACTATAGGACAGGCCACGCATGACATTAATCAAGAAAAAAATTAATTAATATGTGATTGGTTTACATATCCTTGTCTAATTTGGGCAATTGTTATTATCATTGGCACATTTTCAACCTGCTCAAACTATCCGTCTAGCTTAAATACTGTATGTTGGTTATCAGATTGCACAGCAATTCATATGGAGGATATGTGGTTGATTTAACTAAGGCCAGGTAGGCATAGTAGTTGTATTTGTGTTATCAGATCATTTGAATCTTCAAAATCTAGACTTGATATTCTCTTATATTTTAATGATATACTGTTTAATTAAGTATTGCCTTAAAATTATTAATTACATTGAATTCCATTGGAATTCAGCTGTAAGGCATAGGAGATCTGTATCTTAGAGACTAATTGCATCCACAGTTAAGTACTGCAAGCTTGACTATTATGCAGTTGTAGACACAACACAGGGGTCCCCTGGGCCTGAGAAGGGATGAAAGGAGTTTAATGTGACTATAAGATGGATTAATTTTTAGTTTAATGTGACTAAAAACTATGACTAAAATGTAATGAGACTTCGTCGACGAAAACTAGACTAAAACTAAGCAGGATAAAAATGACTAAAAGTGACTAAAACTAATATGCATTTTCGTCTAAAGACTAAGACTAAATCTAAAATAGCTGCCAAAATTAACACTGTTGTATAGTCATGTGCATGTTTAGGGCCGAATAGCATTACAATTTGTGTTGTGATTTAGTGACACCTGTCCAATGGGCAACGTCATTTTCCTTTTTAGTGGTTGTAATGTTGATTGGGTCTAATCTGTATCTGGCTATTGCGATCATTGTCCTGAGCCCCTGTGAAATGAGTTGGTGTTAAATCTCTGCATGCAGGGCTTCAGGTGGTGTTTCCACGAATGTGAAAAGTCACATTTTGTGGGTGGACCCCACACCTCACAGCCTGAAGTGCGATAGGTAAAATAATTGACATGGATAGTTTAATCCAAGTTCTAATTGGTAAATTGGTAAATTGGATCGATCTTTTGATGGCATGAAATGCTCTTTTTGAAACAATGGGAAGAGATGATGTTCTGAACTCAAACACTGGACTCGGACACAGAGGTAAGCGAAAGAATAAACTCTTACTGAAAATGGTTCGGTACACGGCAGTCCAATAAACATATAAAGCAAAAACTATCCAAAAGGGCAGAGGCAAAAAGAGTTATCCCATTGAACAGGCAGGGATTGGCAACACAAGTAAATTAATTTACAAAGAGCATTCACTAGAAAGCAAGGGGGCCGAGGAAAAAAGCGTAAATAATCATCATAAACAATGGATTCGTCAATGCCATCACAGGGAAACATACAGATCGAATAATACAATGACGAGAACGCAAAAGAGAACCAGTCTCACACAAACTAAATACCATGGGTAAGAAGAGGAACAGTGCGGACAACTTCAGGCCAGGTGGGGCACACAACACAAGGCAGGGTGTGAGGAGTTCTTGACACGAGGGACATGGGTAAACAGCACAAACACAAAACTGCAGAAACAAATGGACAACACAAGAAAAAGAACCTAAACAAACAGGGGCAGGGTCTTAACACTTTTTGTAATCCTTCACAAGCCATGCCAAAGATTCACTGCTTGAATGTCTTGATATGTTGAATGCCTAAAACTGTTGTGGAACTGTGAAATTCTGTAGTGTGTGTGCCAGTTTATTAATGTGAATGTTGAATAGCGTTAGACTCTGTTAGATGAATTAATATAAAGGACCATATCTCTGTGGAGTGATATATATATATATTTTTTGTCAATATAAATGTAAAGCTCTGCGAGTTTTTGTCCCAGAGACATAAAAAGAAACCTTGAACCCTGTACTATGGATATACAGTTCAAAACTAAAATATAAATAAGCACTTTGTAAGGAGAATAGAAATAATCTCTTGCACATTTTAGTCTCTGAGTGAGGTTTCAGCTAACAACCCGCCCATTAGTAAATGACAGCTATTCATATGATAAGGGAATGGTAATTCAGTGATGGCTATTGGGTCATAGTCTGGCAAGAAAACCTGTGGGTGTAGTGGGCCACAAAGACATTCCAGGGCCATTACCTAATGGCCATTGCCTTTGACCTAGGTGTCCCAGGCTGTTTACACCTAGTAGGGAAACTAGTTTTGGAGAGGAAAAGGTCACTCTCAAATTATAAATATGTAGTAGTGAAACCACACACACTTTCTGAATGCTAAACTAACATATGTATAGTTAACACATATGTTTACAAGGTTCAGAATTAAAAATTCTTGTGAATAAATCTTTACAATGTGTTTTTGTACAAGGTCTGAGCACCTCTGAAACAAGGTTTTTCTAAGGGTATGTTTACATTTGATTTAAATACAAATTTATTTTACTACATTCCTTTTAATCGCATTTTATTATTGCTGAGGTCTTCTAGAATATAATCATATATGCCATTTGTGCATCAATGTTTTAAGTTAGGGGAAATGTACAAAAACATCAAGGCATGTCAGTCAACTTAGAAAAGTCTAAAAGGCCTTGGTCCCTAGAGTTCCTCCTTTGTAAAAGACTGAGAGGTTCTATGAGCAGCTGTGAGACGCTGTGCTCTGTGGTCTAGGGTTGTTCCATTGCTTTGCAGGAACTGCAATAAAAAAAGGGGTAAAATGGCATATACAGGTGTATATGGTGTGTGCATAGCACCTATAATTAAAGTTGTCTGTGTAGTTCAAGCCTCTTGACCATTTCCACATTCCACTGTGTGCAAATAAGGTTGGAAAGTAAAGTTTGAGGTCCTGGAATGCTTGTAGACTTTACCAACTTCACTGAAAAACATTTTTGTGTTTTGGTAGACATGCCTGACTCAGCCAGTGGAGAAAAGTGTCACACCCTTTTTTCTTTTTACCTTTATGTATAAAGTATGATATAGCCAGCAGTATTCCATCTGAAACAATACATTTTCAGAATGATATGTTGTAAAATATTGTCATCGCAGAGAAATGGTTCTATGTGCACATCTTTTCGGCCATAGCCGTACGCCTGCTGTTCGGTAAGATGGAACGGAGCTCCGGACAAATTTGTTAAACAAGACAAACATTTATACCACAAAGTAGTCTGTAAGCAAGAAATAAAATGAAATGGATAAAATACTACGTAGGTTGCGCTAGCTGGTTTATCACTTTGAGGTTCACTCCTGGTTGTCGACTAGAGTAAGTCGAGGTCGTGGATTGATGGTCGCAGTTTTTAAGCTGCACTGAAAATGAAACTGTTTGGCTGGTTTTCTAAATTAAACTGCCTGACTTACGAGAAATTATGACGGTGGGTGGCGGCGCTAACATTTTTAAATCAGGAAGTCCCGAAACCAATGGTTTTAGAAGATGAAGGCCAGCGACCACTGACATACCTGTCTGTTACAGCAATGAGCGACGCTCATCAGAACAGCGATCATCAATTATCACCTCATCTCACATGTGACAAACTCCTATGAAAAAGCATAACTGAGATCAAAGGAATATGGTATTTAGGCCTATGCTCCATTTACTTCCTCTCTATTGTTGCCCATGGGCAAAGGAAACAACTACGCCCATTAGTACTCTGGTGATTGTGGGAGCGGTGCAGGTGAGCGGGTTGAAGTTGAAGGGGGCGTGGCAGGTGCAGGATCACGCTCTGGCGTGACACAATTGTTCTTTTGTTAAGTACCATAAATCCTCAAATTAAAGACCAGGATTCAATTAGAGGCTAGGCTTCAGATAGTAGCGGGGGCGTGGTCGATACGGACAAATAAAGGCCGGGCCCGGTGATATCAAGCCGGGGTAAAAAAAGGTACTGGTAGCCTATTTACTGTAGCCTACCAGCATCAGTCCATCAGCACAAAGCAGACATCACAATTTAATTTAATGCATTTCATAAATACATGTTCTCCATCATGTTTAATGTTGTTGGCTAATTTCATGGCTGTTTGCAATAAAAAAAAGAAATGTTTCAGCCTACAAGGCGAATTTGTTATTATAGAGTTACTTGCCTAAACGATAGAAGGACATTCCTCCAAAAATACCTCTTTTTAATGATTTTGTTGCCGTTGCCGTCCCAGGTGTTGCGTAGCAACCCATTACTTTGCTGACTTCAAGTCTACAATGACTTTCCGCTACGTTAAATGACGGACTTCTTGCGGAATGATAATGAAAGATGTGAATCAGAAACACAAAACCCGTTGCCAATGACAGCGGTCATTAACTTTTCGAGGTGGTGAATATCAAGAAAATTACAGACCTGCTAACGTTGGGGTGACCCATTCAAATCAACGGAACTTTTTTGAACATTCCGAAGAGCCGTAAGAAATAAAGGCCTGCCCCTAATACAAGCCTGCCCCAAATACAGGCCGGTGCGCTGTGCAGCCTAATAAAAATAAAAGCCCCGGCTACTATTTGAGGATTTACGGTATGCTGCATAGCACTTTCCCAAAGGTTAACTTGCAGCACACAGATGCCCCCAGTAATGTTTTGGGTCAAATTGATCACAAATCTTAATACATGAGGGCAGGGGCGGAGATCCCATTTCATTGTAGGGGGGGACAATACATGGTAACATTTCAGGGAGTAATTCCTGGGGGGGGGACATGAAAAAAATTGCTGTAACGAGAGCTTAGCATAACTTAGCTGCTAAATACAGAATTCTCTTATAACATTTTACATGTGGCACAATGTACCCTGAAGATATTAGAGTGACACGTCGTTTTTTCCAAATTTCCAAAGCCCAAAACACAGGGGGAAAAGGTCCCGGCTGTGGATTAAACAGTGTGGGAGACCCCACTCCCAACTCAATATATCAAAGATCAAACAAACAAAATATGTCTGCTCTAAAGTAAAATTAAGCTGCTTGAAGCTAGCTATACTAGCGAACTAGGCTATCTAGCTAACTATCTAGTTGAGAGAAGATCCCACAGTTATGGTTCATTGTCAACTAGTGTTATAAACACTTCTAGTACATAAATAGTCTCTCCAACAAATTTGTTAATGTTAAAAATAAAAATGTTAATGTTACCGTCTGTAAAATTGCACGCTGAGCTATGATAGCAAAACACCAGCAAGTTGCAAGGAGCTTAATATACTGTATCAATGTTGAACAAAACGTCCCAAAACGTCCCCCCCGGGATCTCCGCCTATGCATGACGGTGATCATGGAGTCAGAGAAGTAGCCTACATTTAATATGACATTGAGAAGCTTTAGAATGGCCGATTTGAATGAGGTCCATTCAGGACACCATCTCCACCACAGGCCTTTCTGGGCTGGAGGTCGTGTAGCGTTCCCTCAGGCTCTTTCTGAGTTACTGGGAAATGTTTATTATCCTTTATAGTAATCTCAAGGATTTTACAATCTGTTGGATATGTGCTGCTGGTCAGAACTTAAAGTAGGATGGTCAAATAGGTTTGTGAAGTACTCTCTCCATTTTTAATTGCTAAATCATCACAAGGCCATTTGATTCTTCTCTACATTTCAGTTGGTTTTAGTATAAGTTTTATTTGTCTTGCTGTTATTGTAAGCTTATAACTCTTGAGGGATTCAGTATACTGAACGTGAATATCTTAGTTGTCTGTTTTTTTGCATTCAGAATAAACCCAACCCCAATTCTTTGTTTTTAGCCGGTGGCCCAAATGTGAAATTGGAGCTACGTGGTCAAACATGTTTTTTAGTGTATAAGGCTAGGTTCATGTCTACTCTGTCGTGTCGACTTGTGTGGGGTAATTTGTGGATAGAAATTAGTTCAGAATGATTGGGTTTTCAAATGTGTAACTGAGCTCTGGAAATATACAGAGCTGTAGCTTGCTTTGATTTTCCAGGGCTTTGTGTAAATGTTGGGTGTCTCTGTTCTGTTCACCTCCCCTCTCTCTGCCTAGCTCTCTGGCAAGCCAGCACGTCAGCCATTTATTTCCCTATGGGGAAAACATACAAGCACGCCATTGACTGGCTCATACATGTTATTATAAGAGTCTGACATGGAAAGGGTCCCTACAGAGGATACACCAATAATTACTATGTAAACAACCACCACCCATATAGACAGGTGTCACATTATAAGCATAACTGTGGTAGCCTAGGAGTCACATTATATGCATAACAGTCATCCAGCCAACATCATTCCCCCCAGTAGATGCCATGAAAGAGGCAAACAGAAGAGAAAAGTAATATCGGAACAAAGCTGCAACTAATCATTACTGTAAATACTTAAGGTGTCATATTGTGGAAAATTGTTCATCAAGTGAAAGTCTTTCTCTTTCTCTTTCTGTGCTGTTTGACCATGTTACCCACTTCCTCTTCTAAATGTAACAAGCTGTTGTGCCGAGAAGTAGCTAACCACCAGGTGTTTCCTTCCATTATGAAAGCTACATCTTTTGCAGACAGTTTGCAAGCTTAGTGTGCACGTGCCTGTTTGCACACCGGGTAGGTCATGAATATAGCAATCTTTAAGTGCTGCTTTTGTCAGACCTCTGAACCATTTGTTGGTGTATGAGCTCTGGCCTCAGCCGAGATGGTTTACTCTGTGAATGTCTGGCTACATAGCCTGGATACCAGACCGAATTTAGCCCCGCCCACAAATGTTTTGGTTGGGAAGGTTCGGTCTGGCATTACTCCATTGAGGAGAAATTATCTGCGGCTCGATATCGGCCGTTACCAATCAAATTGTTAAGGCGGGCTTTATACGATGATGGCAAGATGATCAACAGTAACCGTAACCAACCACGTCACCAACACACGAGTTGAATTCGTTTTTCAACAAACATGGCTGCCGCTGGAGAGTACTGAAATGTATAGATTCGAGTCCATTTAGACATTGACAGTGCACCTCATATTTAGGAAAGAGGAACAGAGAAACGCGATTAAGGCATTTGTCAATCGAAAAGATGTTTTTGCCTTCTTCCTACGGGATCTGGTAAAAGTGTAATGTATCAGCTGCCCCCTGGTCACATAACTACGTTGTTCTGATTGGTTGTAGGGAACCAATGAGCGAAGAGGCATTTTTCTCCTGTTCGGTTGAAACACGCCCATAATCACAGCCCAATGGAGCGATATCAGACTCATATTCTGACTAGAATTATGAGTATGACATCGTCAGGCTACTGGCTACAAGCTTAACATATCTAAAATCGCAGATTGATGGCAAACACTGTTAATTACTTAAGAATGTATGAATCATGTGCTTATGAAATGGCTTTTCTGTGTGTGTGTGTAACTTAGAATATTAGGTGCCACTTTAGTCTGCATATGTACAAGACCTGTTAGACCAGAAGTGATAGAAGGGTCGAACTATGCTTTCTTCCGACCTTGCAAAACTTCCATCCTTGCCTCGTGGTTATCTCTGCTGAACGCCTCAACTTCGTCTATATAAACTTGTGCCGATGTGTTTATCATGGCTTCACTTTCAGCCTTGTGCTGCTCCGTAGTCCTGAGGTAACTATGGGTGAATTTCACTCCTAACCACAGATCATCATCTTCAACTAGGAGTCCCCTAGCGACATACTGTGTGATATGTATATATATATTGGTTCTAGTAAGTGTTGCAGTGGCAGGGTCTAGAGCTAAGGGTTATAGGGATAGGGCTGGTCTGATATTTGACAATATTGAGTCGATGAAAAGAGACTAGAGATACTAGTGTTGGATGTTAAGAGATGCACAGAACCTCAGTATTACATGAATTAAGGAGGGAAGACAATGTTAGTCATCCCATGCTTTCACATCTTTCAGTCAAGTTGCTATCTGATGTAGTTGTACAATTACATCAAGTTTTGATGATAGGTAAAGTTGGTGTCATCAGCATAGCAATTGAAGTTAGTTTTCTGTGTGTTTGAAGCACACTGTATACCCACTAAACTGCTCTTAAATACTTGAATCGCTCTCTCCCCATCTTATCCACTATTTATTTTGTATGTATCATTCATCTTATGTTTGTGTGTGTCATATACATTTACCACATGTATGCTAGCATGTTTATCCTGATATGTGTATGAATTCATCTGCCATCCCCCTGACTGTAGGATCATACATAGCAAACTCTACAATAAAACCGTTTGATTTAGCTTGACAATCCTTAGTTCTGGGCTTTATTAATCTGGCCTCAGCTTTGTAAACAGAGGTGTTAATGGTGGTTCTGCAGCCAGCTGGTTATTGGGAAAGCTTTTCACTATTGAGTACAACACACTAACTATGACTCGTGCGCAATTATATTTCTCAATGATGAAATACAAAAACATATTAGTAATAGCTAGCATAAAATAAAATAAAATATAAATACAAATTATGTTATATATTAAAAGGCCCACATAATCATAATATGGCCCCCTGTTAAAGTTTCCTCCTGTTATAGGCCAGGTTCACCCCACCCCCTTGTATTTATTTTTATTTATTTTTTTTATTTTATACATTTCTTTCTGTTTACTTATTTCCCTATGTGTGTTTTTACCACATTCCTGTTACTGTATGTACAACATGTTTGTGTGTCTTACTTCCAATAAAGACAAAGTTTAAAGAAAAATAAAAAGACCCTTGGCCTTCTTCCTTCAAATGGAAGGACCAGCTCCACTGTCTGTACAACGACTTTTTTGATTCTCTCGAACACCCCTTTCTTGAAATAAAATACGGACTCTATGCTTATTACCATATTACGGGTATGCTTATTACCATAGTTGAACTTGAATATGTATGTATCTTTAACAGAAATCTCATTCAAATTTGAAAAGCTTTTGACTTAGGATTGATGAATTTATGCTGACCACAAAATATACTTGCTATTTAAGTTACCATTTTGTAAGTGTATGTCCCACCATAGACTACATTACCCACAATTCTCTTATCACTTTGACTTTCTTATCTACATTCATTGAGTCAGCATTGGCTGCAACCAAGGTGATAAAAAGGATGACGCACGTTTCCCTTTAAAGCCGCGGTAAACCCCAAATATCTGTCCCTCTGGCGGTGGATTTACAACAGTGAATCTCATTAATTTAAGAGATACCCTCTCTGCAGAAGAAGAACAAAGGAACCACGCAACAACGAATCGTATTTGAACTTTTTGGCCAAAGTTACGAAAATACTTTGACTTGTTAGTTGCAACCTAAGATATACCGGGTAGAATTATACTGCAGGCCCAGCAGTTTATTGAGTAGAGAAGGTGACCGGATCCCTCCTCATTTATTCAAGTTGACGAAAAAGAACTTCCTTCTAAACCGATCGGGACATCCAACAAGGCCTCCGCGAGTTTCAGTTGACAAGCTGAAGATGATGATCTGGACTCATAGCTGAAGATGATGATCTGTGTTAGGTGAAAATTCACCCTTAGTTACCTCAGGACTCCGGAGCTGCAATATAAGTATATTTATTAGACAAACAACAATTGCAATCGGGCTCACCCCCAGCACAAGGCTGAAAGTGAAGCCATGATAAACACATCGCACAAGGTTTATATAGACAGAAGTGTAAG
Organism: Clupea harengus; assembly: GCF_900700415.2. Taxonomy (NCBI): domain Eukaryota; kingdom Metazoa; phylum Chordata; class Actinopteri; order Clupeiformes; family Clupeidae; genus Clupea; species Clupea harengus. The sequence continues at coordinate 127,592 of NW_024879598.1, read as the reverse complement.
GTCTGTGTTCTGTCCGTGTTTTAATTTCTGAGTTTGTCTCCCTTGTGTTTGTCACATGTTTGTTCCCTTGTCTAGTCCTCGTGCTTCCTTGTTCCCGCCATGTGCTTTCCTATGTTTGTTTGTCTATGCCATGTTGCCCGCTTGTTGTTGTCCGTGTCTCCACCCTCACCTGTTGCCAATCTCCCGGGTTGTTTGTATTATTGGTTTCACCTGTGTCCTGTTAATTCCCCTTGTTTAGTCCACCTATGTCATTGTCTGCCCGCGCCTTGGATTGTTCTCACCTGTCCCTCGTTATCTGTTGCTTGTGTGTATATATAGTCCTTGTTTTCTTGTTTCTTGTTGCGTCTTCGTAGTTTATGTTACCTGGTATGTTCCTTGTTTTTTCCCCCCGCTGTTCCTCGTGTTTCTAGCGATTAGCACTTCCTCCTTGTTAATGTGATTACTCGTGCTTCTGACCTCTGCTGTACTACGACTATGCTCCTGCCTATTCCCTGTTTGGATTGTTTGCTACTCTTGGGACTGCCTACCTGTGTACCGAACCCCGGCTAGTAAACGTTTCACCCTTTCAATCTACCCCTGTGCTGAGTCGTGCATTAAGTCCTTCACATCCCCACCATTCGTAACAAGAAGTTGAGCGTTCAGCTGAGATAACCACGTGGTGGATTTCTGACGTCCGAGCAAGGATGGAAGTTTTGCAAGGTCGGAAAGCACAGTTCAACCCTTTATCATTTCTGGTCTAAACATGCTCGTTGTAACATATGCAGACTAAGTGGCACCTAATATTCTAAGTTACACACACACACAGAAAGGCCATTTCATTAAGCACATGATTCATACATTCTTAAGTAATTAAACAGTGTTTGCAAAATAAGTCTCCATCAATCTGCGTTGTTAAGCTTATTAAGCCAGACATTCACAGAGTAAAGAATCTCGGCTGAGGCCAGAGCTCATACACCAACAAACGGTTCAGAGGCACTAAAGTTTGCTATATTCATGACCTACCCGGTGTGCACACTACACACGTACACACTAAGCTTGCAAACTGTCTGCAAAAGATGTAGCTTTCATAATGGAAGGAAACACCTGGTGGTTAGCTACTTCTCGGCACAACAGCTTGTTACATTTAGAAGAGGAAGTGGTACATGGTCAAAACAGCACAGAAAGAGAAAGAGAAAGACTTCACTTGATGAACAGTTTTCCACAATATGACACCTTAAGTATTACAGTAATGATTAGTTGCAGCTTTGTTCAGATATTACTTTTCTCTTCTGGTTTGCCTCATGTAATTCACATTTGCACGGTCTGTGACCGTGACATTTATCTTGCTTCTTTTAACTTTGCTAATTTTGTTAGAACGTGCATGCACCATCTTTCTCTCTAACTCCCTCAATCACCATCTGAACATTTACACGTACACATCACGATTTGAGTGCTGGCTTAAATATATTGTATTGAGTTAAAGGCCTATAGCCTGGATTCTACCCTCGAGGTAAGAATCTATTGTCTAGGTACTCATTGCATTCTGTGCCCATCACCCAACTTAAATTGGCGCCTAAAAACAGGCGAATCTGGCCTCGGACCTGCACTCGCATTCGTTGACCATACACCTAGTTGGTGTCGAACAAAAGGACGTGTGCGCACTATTTGGTCACGCACATAACATCCATCGCCTGTGCGCTTGCCGCATAGCCTCCCTCTCACTCCCCTCTCTCCACTTAGCGCGTAACCGCGCATACCTGCACACGCACACACACACACACACAGACGAGGAGGCTCTCATGCCCCTCCTCTGTATTACAACTTCCCAACTCCACCTTGTGCCTTGTTTCAGTGTTATACTCAGTTGTTTATGTGATTAGTATTAGCCATTAATTACTGTTTGTTACTTTTAATAAATTGTTTATTTAGACTTAAACAATTGTCTTGTCTGTTGTTGTTCCAATATTCCACTGAAAGCCATTTTACGCCAAACAAGTACTCCAAATGCCTTCACTTCTCTAGTTTTTTCATGAAGTGTTATAGACTTTGAAATTATAGTACTTTAGTATTGTGATACCATACTTAGACTGTAGCATAGTGGTACAACTAGAGCTTCCCATTATTTTAGTAATTTAATTATAAAATATTAAATACTGAATTTAATGATTATTACATTTTATGAGACTATTTAATTAAACTAATGTAACAACCCCGGTTTCACCTACAATTTGTAAGTATTGTCTGCCCTCCCATTATTGCATTGATATGCCTATTTAGTTTGGGATAAGTTTAGATAAGTGATATCTTTAGATCTTTAATAACCATCTGCGAACTTATTTAGGGTATTTGACAAACTAGTAGGGGATATACTAAGAACCATATGGTGGCTATTTTAATTACTGGATTGGCCTGATTTTTTCTGAGATCCTTTGCTAATGGGGTGCTAGGAAGAACCGTTCATCTTGGAACTCAATCTGAAATGGTTCTTCAGAGAACTCTCTGTGTATGGGTTCTTTGAACCACTGCAAAAAGGTTCCTGTAAGAATAGAATAATTTGTGGCACCTTAATTTTTTTTTCAAATAATGCAAAGCTTTACACTTACTGTGAATATAATGACATTCCCCATATTGCTTTATTTGTCTCCGAAAATGTATAGAAAAAGGTATAGAAACATACAACAAACACCATTCCTCATCTCATACAACCATTAGGCATTTCTTTTATCCATAAAATTAAAAAAGCGTTTTAAAATGTGTTTATTTTCTCTTTTCACTTACAATCCTATCCTGATTTCATCAGACCAGTGCAGTGCTTACTTTCAATTAAGGAAGGCTGTGCTTACATTAATACACATCTCTCTAAGCATCTAAACAAAAGGGAAACAAGCAAGCATTTTATCCAAAATAGTTCCATCAAGTCCTATCTTTGTCAAATAAAACTGTGAGCTTTTCAAAAGATTTTCAAGCTTAGAGGAAATAGAGATTAACAAAAATGTAGTGAGGGAATGGCAAGTTAGTAATATTCATTATATAGACCAGTATCTCTGGTGTCAGCAAGTTGTCGTAGTTTATTCTGGTTCTTCTTCATATCCCACATTAGGCTCTTTATGCCTTCTGTGTGCAGCAGGTCATCTCCAGTGATCCTTCCCAGTGCTGTTGTCATCTCCTCCATCACCTTCATCACAGGCTCCAGCAGGATCAGGCGTCGGGTCTGCAGCTCTGCCACGCTCCCCACTCCACACAGCAGCCCCAGCTGATGGACAGTTCTCCTCACTTTAGCCTGAACATCAGCAACAACCTCCCGCTTCACAGACACACCCCGCTTGGCCTCCATCTCACGAATCCTACAGTCAACCTCCTGGATGTCATGCTCAGCTTTATGGATCATGGACCTGTACTCAGACACTTTGCCAGAGTATGAGCTCACCTGAGATTCACAGTTCTCTATCTCCCTCCTAGCGGTGTCTGCTGCTTCAGAGGCTTCATTCATGTCTATTTGACCACCAATCACCATAGCTGGGCCTGAAAATCAGTAAAGTGCATTTAAATCAGTACTAAGAGCAAATATTACTTTTTGTATTTACATTTTATATAGATGATTTACTCACCAGCAATCCAGCCCGCAATTGGGATTAATGTAACAAAAAACCCAGCATTCCTTATCGTCTCTGCCTTTTCTCTCTCTGCCTCTGCCTGCGCAGGGTGTCGTTCTGCGTCTCTTCGACTCCAGGTTTCTCTTCTCCTGTCCTCTTAGAGCTTCATTGTAACTCTCTAAAGAGGATCTGTGTGACTCCAGCTGTGTTTTAAATGTTCCTAACTCACCCTCTCTCTGCCTTCTCTGATTCGCTAAATGACTCTGCTCTGCAGTGAGTCTCTCAGTCTCCCAATCCAGGCGTTGAAGCTCGTTTCCGGCCACCAGCTCTGACTTTTCCATCTGCTGCTTCATGTTTTTAATCTCTTGTCTGATCTTATTAAAGGTCCGGCATCCAGGAAGGACAATATCTGCATTGACACTGAGGAGCATGTCCGAGACGTTGTTGAAGGAATGGAGCCCACTCTTCAGGGGTCCAATCACAGCCTGGGCCAGTTCCCTCAACTCCAACTGCAGCAGCCCTACAGATCTGTGGGTGCAGAGAGGAAACGGTTAAGGACAAACTGAACAGGCAGACTTCAGATAAGCTAAATGGAGCTCGCTGCTACATTATAGTGGCATATTTCCAAACAGGTCAGCTAGTCACATCCTTTCAGTCTTTTTATTTCAGAACTAACTTTAACACACCTGAAGGACACAAGACTGATCAGAGTCAAACATCACTTTCATTCACAATATTTATTTAATTTTTCAGTTCCCTGTGGGTACAGAGAGGAAGGAGTTAAAACTAGCCCCTCAGCTCTCATTCTTTCACAGTAAGTAAAGCAATGCCTATGTCCAATAGTATGGTGATTACTTGAAGAAATAAATATCCTGCTTTCCCCCAACAACATACAGTACAATGTTTCCCCCTAACTGTAGTGCCTATAACTATAGAACAGACTGATTCTAAACCAATACAATAGAAGCATATATGAAAATATTTAAGAAAAGGATTTGCAACATACAGTTTCTCCACTTACTCATATGGTGAAACCGCCTGGATGTTTCCTGCAAGATAAACATAAGGCCATGTTAATACACTGAAACAGATTTTCTCATTGTTTAACTTTTTCCCCAGTGATAAACGTTGATCACAGATATACTGTGTTCTAGATATACTTGTTCCAGACAAAATGACAGCAATATATTTGAAGAAAAGGTGACACAATGGCTGACTGAAAGTGAAATAATCCCCACTTCCGAAATAACCTCTAACTCTAATGGTGCTTCCAAGCCTGATGAAAATGGTACTGCTGTACAGGAAGACCTACAGCCACAATCAACTGCAGTAGGCCTCATTCCAGTGCCAGGAGATGCACAGGACAATGTAAGGCCCGATGACAGCATATCAAACGTGCCATCTATGTGCATGTCCAGGGAGCATGTGGACACCCTTGACTCTTTTTCTAAATAGTGATAGCATTTTAATAATGTAAATCCTGTTTTTGCATGTATGGAATTGGCATCTAATGTCATGGTTCAGGCCAGTTCGTCTTCCTGGTTTGTCTTGTTTCCTTTTTCCCTGTGTTGGGGATGTCTGCACCATGTGCTTGTGATTGTGATGGACCTGTTCTTGCCAACTTCCTTGTTTCCAATGGTTACCCTACTCGGTGTGACATGGAGAAATGTTTTGAATGTGTGTTTCTGTGTCTCGTTGCCAGTTCGTCTTAGTTTCCTCCGTGATCTAACGTCCCAGTGAGATATCCTAGTGTATTTTTACTTTAGTGTTACCGACCTCTGCCTTGTTTAACGAACCCTGCTTTTGCCTTCTCCCTATCGGATTTGTCTGATTGAGTTTTTTATGTCTGTCAAAACAACGACTGATACAAACAGTCGATCACATTGAGGGATCTCCGGCAAGAGGTGTCCTAGGGCAGCATACATAAATGTTTGAATTAAATTAAAATCAACAATTATCTCTACTCCTCACTCACTAGTCATCAGATCTCAACCAATCATCTCTACTCCTCACTCACTAGTCATCAGATCTCAACCAATCATCTCTACTCCTCACTCACTAGTCATCAGATCTCAACCAATCATCTCTACTCCTCACTCACTAGTCATCAGATCTCAACCAATCATCTCTACTCCTCATTCACCAGTCATCAGATCTCATCCAATCAGCTCTACCCAGCCCTCTCAATCACCAATCAGATCTTAGCTAATCATCACTGCTCCCTTCTCTCAATCACCAATCATCATTTCTCAATCATCACTCACACTCACCCAGAGACTGGACAGATTCCTCCATTCTCATCCTCTCCAACCCCACTGTAATACCAGAGTTATATTAATAACACAAAAATACACTTATACAACAGTTAGCTCTGGTCAAGCAATTTAAAAATGTATGATTGGACAAGAGGCATTCCATGGGTGGGGATATCCTAGTACAAACCCACTCAGAGTCTTCTCTGCTAGTAATCTGTAATCTAATCTCTGAACCAATGGAGACAAACCAACACTACAATGATCTTCATTCACAGTCACACATTACATGAAAACAAATGTATATTGATAATACAGTATTGAGCGTGTGTCTGTGTCAAGTCATTCACAATGCTTCAACATTAAACTTATCTGTGTGATGGTATGTTTTGGGGTTTGTACTGTCAGTAACTCTCTGTGTATACAGTATGTTTGTCTCTGTGTATTCTCTGGTACTTACCTAATAGCCCATCTAAAGAAATCAGAAGCAGAGATGACATCATTAATGAGCCCAATGGACACTAACTCACACTACAATGATCTTCTTTCACACATTACATGAAGACAAATGTATATTTATAATACAGTACGTGTGTATATCAAGTCAGTTCTCCATTTATCAATACTTCATTTATCAATGAGTATACTGTATGTCTTTATGTGTTTAGTGTGTGTGTGTTTCATGTTGAATGTGTAATTTCACCTTTCAGAAAAGAAAAAAAAAATAATAATTCTGGCTCCACACAATGTCTCAACACTAAGCTCTCTGTCTATAGAGTATATTTGTCTGTGAGTGTGTGTGTGTGTGAGTGTGTATATTAGTGTGTGTGTGTGTGAGTGTGTATATTAGTGTGTGTGTGTGTGTGTGTGTGTGTGTGTGTGTGTGTGAGTGTGTGTGTGTGTGTGTGAGAGAGAGTGTATGTGCGCTTACTGCATTTTCATATTTCACATACACATACTGTATCTTTTGTTAATCAGACTACAATAGTACAGAGTATGTACAGAGACTGAGAGCAACACATCAACGTACCAGACCTGATGATCATGGTGACCCCCATCCCTCCTAAAGAAACCCAAACACACCAACTCCTCTCTGGTACTTACCAAATAGCCGACCTAAAGAAACAAGAAGCGGAGATGAGATCATTAATGAGCCCAATGGAGACAAACTCACACTACAATCATCTTCTTTTACACATTACATTAACATATATGACAGTGGTTCCCTAACTTTAACTGTGTGTATGTGTGTACCCCTGTGTAGTCCTGATAGCCCCATACCTCACATTACTGTGTGTGTGTGTGTGTGTGTGTGTGTGTATGTATGTGTGTGTGTGTGTGTGTGTGTATACCTCTGTGCAGTCCTAATAGCCCCATACCCCACATTACTGTGTGTGTGTGTGTGTGTGTGTGTGTGTGTGTGTGTGTGTGTGTGTGTGTGTGTTTACCCCTGTGTAGTCCTGATAGCCCCATACCCCACATTACTGTGTGTTGTAAAGTGTCTCACAGCGCCTCCTGTGTTTGTCTTTATGTGTTAAGTGGGTGTGTCTGAGGGTGTGTGTCAGTGTGTCTCAGGGTGTGTGTGTCGGTGTGTCTGAGGGTGTGTGTGTGTCAGTGTCCCAAGAGTGACAGCTCTCAAGCCAGAACTCCACTAATCAATACCTTTACACTAATATACAGTATGTGAGTGTGTGTGTGTGTGTGTGTGTGTGTGTGTGAGAGAGAGAGAGATAGTGTGTGTGTGTGTGTGTGTGTGTGTGTGTGTGTGTGAGAGAGTGTATGTGCGCTTACTGCATAATTTCATCTTTCATATACACATACTGTATCTTTTGTTAATCAGACTACAATAGTACAGAGTATGTACAGAGACTGAGAGCAACACATCAACGTACCAGACCTGATGATCATGGTGACCCCCATCCCTCCTAAAGAAACCCAAACACACCAAATCCTCTCTGGTACTTACCAAATAGGCTACCTAAAGAAACAAGAAGCGGAGATGATATCATTAGCCAATGAAGACAAACTCACACTAGAATGTGTGTATTTCATGTTGAATGTGTGATTTCATATTTCAAAGAAGGTACAATTCTAACTCTATTGCAGACTGTCAGTAACACGTTAACTAACCACCCCCCCCCCCCTCCTAAAGAAACCCAAACACACCAAATCCAATCTGGTTCTCACTGTTGGACTGCCCACCTAAAGAAACAAGAAGCGGAGATGAGATCATTAATGAGCCCAATGGAGATAAACTCACACTACAATGATCTTCTTTTACACATTACATTAACATATACGACAGTGGTTCCCTAACTTTAACTGTGTGTATGTGTGTACCCCTGTGTAGTCCTGATAGCCCCAGACAAGACAAATGTATATTTATAATACAGTATGTGTGTATATCAAGTCAGTTCTCCATTTATCAATACTTCATTAATCAATGTGTATATGTCCTTATGTGTTTAGTGTGTGTGTGTTTCATGTTGAATGTGTAATTTCACCTTTCAGAAAAGGAAAAAAAAACAATTCTGGCTCCACTGGAGACTGTCAGTTACACATCAACAAACCAGACCTGATGATAATGACGTCCCCTCCCTCCTAAAGAAACCCAAACACACCGACTCCTCTCTGGTACTCACCAGCACCTAAAGAAACCAGAAGCAGAGATAAGATCTTTAACTCACAAATTCACATTTGACAAACTCACACTAGAATGATCTTCATTCACACATTACATCAAAATATATGACAGTGTTTCCTAACTTTAGCTGGTGTGTACTCCTGTGTATTCCTCGTAGTCCCGTACCCCATATTTCTGTGTGTGTGCGTGCGTGTGTGTGTGTGTGTGTGTGTGTGTGTGTACCCCTGTGTACTCCTGATAGCCCCATACCCCACTTTACTGTTTGTTGTAAAGTGTCCAACAGCGCCACTTGTGTTTGTCTTTATGTGTTAAGTGGGTGTGTCTGAGGGTGTGTGTGTCAGTGTGTCTGAGGGTGTGTGCTTCTGAGGGTTTGTGTCAGTGTGTCTGTGGGTGTGTGTCAGCGTCCTTAGTGTGACAGCTCTCAAGCCAGGACTTCAATAATCAATGTCTCAACACTAAGCTCTCTGTCTATACATTATGTCTGTCTGTGAGTGTGTGTGTGTGTGTGAGAGAGAGAGAGTGTATGTGCGCTTACTGCAGCATTTCATCTTTCATAGACACATACTGTATCTTTTGTTAATCAGACTACAATGTCCAGAGACTGAGAGCAACACATCAACGTACCAGACCTGATGACCATGATGGTCATCCCTCCTAAAGAAACCCAAACACACCAACTCCTCTCTGGTACTTACCAAACCACCCACCTAAAGAAACAAGAAGCGGAGATGAGATCATTAATGAGCCCAATGGAGACAAACTCACACTAGAATGATCTTCAATCACACATTACATCAACATTAATGACAGTGGTTCTCTAACTTTAGCTGTGTGTGTGTGTGTGTACCCCTGCGTAGTCCTGATATCCCACACCCCACATTACTGTGTGTGTGTGTGTGTTTGTGTGTGTTTGTGTGTGTATGTGTGTACCCTTGTGTAGTCCTGATAGCCCCATACCCATGTTACTGTATGTGTGTGTGTGTGTGTACCCCTGCGTAGTCCTGATATCCCCACACCCCACATTACTGTGTGTGTGTGTGCGTGTGTGTATGTGTGTACCCTTGTGTAGTCCTGATAGCCCCATACCCCATGTGTGTGTGTGTGTGTGTGTGTGTGTGTGTGTACCCCTGAGTAGTCCTGATATCCCCACACCCACATTACTGTGTGTGTGTGTGTGTATATGTGTGTACCCTTGTGTAGTCCTGATAGCCCCATACCCCATGTTACTGTATGTGTGTGTGTGTGTGTACCCCTGCGTAGTCCTGATATCCCCACACCCCACATTACTGTGTGTGTGTGTGTGTGTGTGTATGTGTGTACCCTTGTGTAGTCCTGATAGCCCCATATCCCATATTAATGTGTGTGTGTGTGTGTGTGTGTGTGTGTATGTGTGTACCCCTGTGTAGTCCTGATAGCCCCATATCCCATATTACTGTGTGTTGTAAAGTGTCTCACAGCGCTTCCTGTTTTTGTCTTTATGTGTTTAGTGGGTGTGTCTGAGGATGTGTGTGTGTCCGTGTGTCTGAGGGTGTGTGTGTGTCCGTGTGTCTGAGGGTGTGTGTGTCCGTGTAATATACAGTGTGTGTGTGTGTGTTTGTATGTGTGTGTGAGTTTCATATAAATATAATCTATCTTTTGTTGATCAGACTACAATGTCCAGAGACTGAGAGCAAAACATCAACGTACCAGACCTGATGACCATCCCTCCTAAAGAAACCCAAACACACCAACTCCTCTCTGGTACTTACCAATCAACAGACCTAAAGGAACTAGAAGCAGAGATAAGATCATTAGCCAATGGAGACAAACTCACACTAGAATGATATTCAATCACACATTACATGAAGACAAATGTATATTGATAATACAGTATTGTGTGTGTGTGTGAGTGTGTGTGTGTTTCATGTTGAATGTGTGATTTCATATTTCAGAGAAGGTACAATTCTGACTCAATTGCAGACTGTCAATAACACGTCAACTATCCAAACTGATGCCCCCCCCCCCTCCCTCCTAAAGAAACCCAAACACACCAACACCTCTCTGGTACTCACTGTTGGACAGATCTAGATCGAAAGAAACCAGAAGCAGAGATGAGATCATTAATGAACCCAATGGAGAAAAACACACTAGAATGACAATAAATCACATATTACATGAAGACAAATGTATATTTATATTATAATAGTGTATATCAAGTCAGTTCTCCATTTATCAATACTTCATTAATCAATGTGTATATGTCCTTATGTGTTTAGTGTGTGTGTGCTTCATGTTAAATGTGTAATTTCACCTTTCAGAGAAGGAAAATAAAAACAATTCTGGCTCCACTGCAGACTGTCAGTTACACATCAACAAACCAGACCTGATGATAATGACGTCCCCCTCCCTCCTAAAGAAACCCAAACACACCGACTCCCCTCTGGTACTCACCAGCACCTAAAGAAACCAGAAGCAGAGATAAGATCTTTAACTCACAAATTCACATTTGACAAACTCACACTAGAATGATCTTCATTCACACATTACATCAAAATATATGACAGTGTTTCCTAACTTTAGCTGGTGTGTACTCCTGTGTATTCCTCGTAGTCCCGTACCCTATATTACGTGTGTGTGTGCGTGTGTGTGCGTGTGTGTGTGTGTGTGGTGTGTGTACCCCTGTGTACTCCTGATAGCCCCATACCCCACTTGACTGTTTGTTGTAAAGTGTCCAACAGCGCCACTTGTGTTTGTCTTTATGTGTTAAGTGGGTGTGTCTGAGGGTGTGTGTGTCAGTGTGTCTGAGGGTGTGTGCTTCTGAGGGTTTGTGTCAGTGTGTCTGTGTGTGTGTGTGTGTCAGCGTCCTTAGTGTGACAGCTCTCAAGCCAGGACTTCATAATCAATGTCTCAACACCGTACCCATATTACTGTGTGTGTGTGTGTGTGTGTGTGTGTACCCCCTGTTTATTCCTGTTAGCCCCATACCCCACATTACTGTGTGTGTGTGTGTGTGTGTGTGTGTGTGTTGTGTGTGTGTACCCCTGTTTATTCCTGGTAGCCCCATACCCCACATTACTGTGTGTGTTTGTGTGTGCCCCTGTGTATTCCTGGTAGCCTCATACCGCACATAACTCTCTCTCTCTCTGTGTGTGTGTGTGTGTGTGTGTGTGTGTGTATGTGTGTATGTGTGTAGCCCCATACCCCACAGTACATTGTGGCGACCAGTGATGGAACAAAAGAGACGTTTAGGCACCAGTTAAGACTCTCATGTCAGACTCCAAGGGCTGCTACACCCTGACTAACCCAAAGCCCACAAGACTATGTACAACACAAATAATAATAGAGCTGTTTACAAGACTATGTACAACACAAATAATAATAGAGCTGTTTACAAGACTATGTACAACACAAATAATAATAGAGCTGTTTACAAGACTATGTACAACACAAATAATAAAGAAGCTGTTTACTTAAGCAATAAGGTACGAGAGGCAGTACTGTATCGTCAATAATGTACTGTTCAAGGGTGTTGTTAGGCCCGACGCGATGATACAGTACTGCCTCGAGTACCTTATTGCTTTTATAATACGGTTGCCAGCAACATTATAAATAGTAACTAAATAGTAAGCTGCCTTTCAGCACAAAATAGTTGTAATAGCCACCAAACGTTGTGTATCGCATTTCAGTAGCCTAGACTCTAGAGAAAATAGTCCCCGAATGTGTGGCTGTTGCTATGCAACAGACAAACAGCATTGGGACATCACGTTTGTTAGCCTATACTCTCCTGAGCAAGCTAAAGTGGTAATAGCTAGCGAGCTGTTTACGGTCACAACCCACAGAAAGTTCAAAATGCCCGGGATATGTTGTGCTGATGGATGCGACAACAGTCGCCAGAGAAAACCTAGACATACAATTGATACAATCGTGAATAATTGCCGTGTCTTATTAGAGCTAAACTCCCCTGAGCAAGCTAGAGTGCTAATAACTAGCGAGCTGTTTAGCCCTTTGGGATTTGGCTACAACCCGTTAGCCCATATTGGCACTCTTGCTTGCTCAGGAACGGTTAGCTTTGATAAGCTCCAGGATACATGTCCTGTGATCTCATACATATTTGTTTTTGTCTCCAAATGCCATATCTTGGTGTCGTTCACCCATCCTGCAACTGCATATTGGAAGGCATCTCTACTCTTGAAATCTCCGGTTTATGGGGATGGATTATGTACAAGATAAATGTAAATGTCGGGAAAAGAAAGTTGGGGCAGATGCTTTGCAAAAACAGAGGAATTGCTAATCGCTAACGGCTAGTAGCATGCTAACCTTTGATAGGTGGCTAATACACCTCGCAAATCCTCTTAGACGTATTTTTCAGTTACAATAATGGGTTTTTATATTGTACAGTGTCTATTTGAGGTGTCTATTTGTCGAGGGGTCAGTGTGGAGGTGGTCAACACCTACAAATACCTAGGAGTAGGGTGACCAGATTTGAGTTTGTGAAAAAGAGGACACTTCTTTGCGGGGGGGGGGGGGGGGGGGGGGATGGGCAGGGGCGGGGCGGATAGTGTATAGCATGCCGCACCATGACCATGTGAATGTATACAAATGTCACAAATGAAATGACAAAAATGACACAAATGACTATATGAACATCTATTTATTGAACTTTAACAAAACTACAAAGTGCAAATGTAAAACAAATCTTTTTTGTGGCATTTAGTCCAGCGCTTCTTTAATGTGTCTTGTCCATATATTGAAGCAATAATGATAACAAATAAAAAATTCTAAATAATAAATACTTTATATAGCCACATATTAAAATAAGAAAATGAAGACACTTCAGTCCTCCTCATGTGGTTGGGCATATTTCTCTGAAGACTGAATCTTTCCCATGAGTCGGCGATTACCTATCAAATAGGTATGAAAGTCCTTGCAGGTCATGTGTTTGAAATTGTACTGGGTGCACAGAATCCCCTTCAGCACTTGAGATTTTTTGAGCTGTCACCGAATCTGGGAAAATCTTTCTTAGCAAACCAGATGTGCAGTCCATTGATCTGCAGCTGCAGGGTTTTTTCTGGGTCAAAATGGGTCTTCGGTGCTCCCAAAAAAAAATTTGTGCGCTACGCGCGCACACCCTGTGTTGCCAAGTCACCGTAATTAGCAGACATCTATGTATTTTTTTTTTTTTTTTTTTTTTTAAATAAATAATGGAGGCTATGCTTGAGGAAATCATTTTGGATTTGGATTTTTGGACACTTTAGATTAAAATAGATAGGCTAATAGATTGACAATAGTCCAAGCCCCATGTATGGTTCAAAGATTATCAAGGTTTACCTCTACATATATACAACAATCATACATAATTTTAAAACAGCCCTCCAAGGCTTTGTGCTCCGTGTCCACCTGGGGAGCCATGGCTTTCTCCAGTGTTCTTCCTAGATAAAAAATAACATTATTTGTTTCAGACATCATATTCAGTTGTTATATATTATGTTATTATAAAGTATTATGTTGCTCTGAAATTCCTGATTACCTGCAAGCACTTTTTCTTTTGCCACTGCTTGCCTGTGGACTGTGGACTTCATATGGCTAACAAGAGCATCCAGCCTATATGCCTTGCTGGGCTGCCTTACCCATCCAACACTGGTGCTGTGCTTTGTGCAAACTGCACAGGTCATGCCCAGGTCAGTGTGGCGCAGCCAGGAATGGGTTTTAAGCCACACTGGGTCGAACCCACTGGCCCTATGCCCCCCGGTCTTTTCCTTTGACTTCCTAAAAAAGAATACAATCTTAGTCCATTTAATTCCATTTAATTCCATTCCATTTTCAACAGCTCAGTCTCAGGTCTGGTGCTCGCCTTCCTGCCTGCTGTCCAGCTGCTACTCCTAGCTCCTCTCTCATCAGCTCTCCTTCTCCTCCCTGTACCTGGGCCTGTACCTGGACCTGTCTCTGGGCCTCTCCTGACCCTCCTGGCCTAGCACTACTTCAATGTTATGAGAGAGAAAGAGAGAAATTAGGCCTGTAGGAAAAATTGAAGCCCTTATCTTTCATTTACTCTTTATTTAGGAATATAGCCAATTGGCAATGTAGTGATTAGCCAATATAGCCAACCACTCACCTTTCTCCCTCATCCTCCCTCCTTATCTTCTTTTGAAAGAAGGCTGCAATGCCTACTCTCTTCATCATCAAACTGAAAACAAAACAATATTTAAAGAACTATTCATCTATCTAACTATATATCTTCAGGGATAGAAATGTAGTTTGTTCAAATTACTGCCAGGCTGAATGTAGGCTTAGTTTTAAAAGTTACACTTGCAAAGTACCTTCACCAACACTGCATCTAGGTACACTTTGTATATATTTTATGTATATATTTTTTAGATAGAAAACAAGTTGAGTTTAATAGAAATAACTTACCACACTCCGTTTTCTGTCTCCAAAAAGTACCACAATTACCGCCAAATGATGAAATCAGGATTCTGCAGGTTGATAATTGGGTGGGATATAGTTCGCGCACATCGCAGTTGCGTCTTGATCAGACAAGAAGACACACTCGATCTGTCACGAACAGAACGAGGGTTCGGCAGTACCTGAAAAATACTATTAAGCATATTCGCGGACATGCATTGCACGAGTGATTAACGGCTCCAATATAAGTTATAGCGAGCACATAGAACTTTATATATATATTCTAATCAATGTATTTATTCCCAGGTGTTTTGCAATTTCCTTTTATTTTCTTCGTGCCTATACTATATATTGCCATTCCATGTTAATAATACCAATGGAGGCTGCGTTGGAAATCGTTTACAAACTTTTGTCAGCATTTTGAGTGGAAATTTCATTTGCATTTGTACAGGTCTATTCGTGCACGTCGGGCTGTTGAGTGAGTAATCAGCAGCTGGCCGCTCTGTCCATTCGCGCACCTCACAGTTGCGTATTGATCAGACAAGAAGACACGCTTATCAACTCGATTACTATTGATCAAAACAGAACGAGGGTTCGGCTGTAGCCTATACTTGAAACATACTATTGAGAACATATTCGCTGACATGCACGTGATGAACAAAGTTTTTTTTTTTTTTTTTTCATCGCAGACTTTTTATTGCCTTAGGCGCTCGGGATTTGTCATAGGCGTTCGGGAAAACGGCTTAGGCGCGCGCCCAAATTTTCTCTATGCAGGAAAAACCCTGAGCTGTTGTGATGCTTTATTGTATGAAAAACAAGGGTACCCTCTGCAGCCGTAACAGAAGTGTCTGTTTTTACTCACAAAAAAGTCTGTCACTTTACTCGATGAGCTCTCTCCTCTTGCTGCAGTTTTGTGTTTTGCAGAGTGCACGTGAGCTTCCAAATCGCTGCCACCTTTATTTGCCACTGACACGTAAGTGCCTGCTCTGCAAGTCATGCACTCAGCTTCCGAAGCATCACGGCCTAGGCGAAAACATGGGTATTTTTTTTTTAGTTCGTCCGTGAACTTACGTTTACGTTTCGGCATGGCTGCAGATGTCATGTGCTGTAAACAATGCAACTAGTGGAGGCGGCAAGGTGCTCAGTGTTGCCAGATTGGAAATGGTGAAGTATCCAAAGGCTCAAAATCGTCGTATTTGGAGGATAATTATCGTGTATCTGGCAACACTGAGATCGGTCGACCAATGACTGTTCTCTCTACAGTCAGAGCTCGCGCAAGAAGGTGGAACGTAAGGGTGATACCATTTCCAAAACTTGTAAGGGCGTAATAACTAGTTTGTGAAAAACCCAGAGAAACACAAATATCCGACGAAGCAAAATCCCGGACGTTTTTGGAATCCCTGCCGGACGCATTTTTTAGGTCTCGAAAAGAGGACATGTCCGGGGAAAAGAGGACGTCTGGTCACCCTACCTAGGAGTGCATCTGGACAATAAACTGGACTGGTCAGCCAACATTGATGCAATCTACAAGAAGGGTCAGAGCCGGCTCTACTTCCTGAGGAGGTTGAGGTCCTTCAATGTCTGCAACAAACTCCTGCGCATGTTTTACCAGTCTGTGGTTGCCAGAGTCCTCTTTTATGCTGTGGTGTGCTGGGGAGGCAGCATTAAGAAGAGGGATGCGGGGCGACTGGACAGGCTGGTGAGGAAGGCGGGAGCTGTTGTGGGCACCGAACTGGACTGCCTAACAACGGTGGCGGAGAGAAGGACCCTGAGTAGGTTGCTGACTATCTTGGACAATGTCAACCACCCACTACACAGTACTGTCAACAGACAGAAGAGCATATTCAGTGGCAGACTCCTGTCACTGTCATGCTCATCGGACAGGCTGAGGAAGTCCTTTGTCCCCAGGGCCATTCAGCTTTTTAACGCCACGCAGAAGGGGAGGGGGAGGGAGATGGACTTCTCTGCATGAGTCCACCTCAGTCTGCCCTCCCCTGCTCATCCCATCTCATCTCATCCCAGCCCCATGCACAGACTTTACCACCTACATATTCTGCACTATCACTTTGCTCTTTGCACTTTCCAAACACACACACACACACCAAGCACAAGATCACTACTATCTTGCACTACCCATCCTCACAGGCACAAGAACATTATATATTTTTTTGCACTCTCCACACCAGCAGCACAAGATCACTTTTCACTTTCCTCCTAGCACCGACACTGTCAAAATCATTGCACTCTGTACAATAGGGTCAGACCCTTTCCTGCATCTGGAAACACTCTGTGTGAATATGTTCTCCCTATGTGTATGTATATGTGATTTATGTATGTATGTCGGTGAGGTGTATAAATGTATATCAGAATCAGAATTCTTTTAATGGCCAAGTATATTTACATATACAGGAAATTATCTTGGTGGTTGGTGCATAGGACATAAAACACATAACATAACAACAAAATAGCAAAAACAAGAATAAAAGACAAATACAGAATATTAAATAATAATAAATAATTGTGAATTGGAATTGGCAAACCCAGAGTCAGTGTGATGCAGGGGGCTTGTTTGTGAGCACCACTGCCGTGGGGAAAAACTGTTCAGGTGGCGCGAGGTTTTGGTCTTTATAGCCCGGAACCTTCTGCCAGATGGGAGTCTTTGGAATAGGTGGTGACTGGGATGGGAAGGATCAGCGATGATCTTGCATGCTCTCTTGCTGGTCCTGGAGTGGAACAGGTCTAGGAGAGACGGCAGGTCGCAGCCGATGACCTTCTCGGCTGACCGAATGATCCGCTGCAGTCTGCCTTTGTCCTTTGCAGTAGAGGCAGCGAACCAGATGGTAATTGATGAGGTGAGGATTGACTCAATGATGGCTGTGTAGAACTCGACCATCACTTTCTGCGGCATGTTGCATTTTTTTAGCTGCCGAAGGAAGAACATCCTTTGCTGGGCCTTCTTGATTGTGGAGGTGATGTTCTCCGCCCACCTTAGGTCCTGTGCTATAATTGTTCCCAGGAATCTGAAAGACTCCACAGTGTTAACTGGGGAGTCACACATGATGAGGGGGATGGTTGGGGCTGGGCTCCTCCTGAGTCTGCTACCATCTCTACTGTTTTACAGGCGTTCAGCTCCAGGTGATTCTGGCTGCACCAGAAAGCCAGGCTGTCAACTTCTTTTCTGTAGGCTGCCTCGTCCCCATTGGAGATTAGTCCAATGAGGGTTGTGTCATCCGCAAATTTAAGGAGTTTGACAGAGGGGTGGCTGGAGGTGCAGTTGTTGGTGTAGAGGGAGAAGAGTAAAGGAGAGAGCACACAGCCTTGTGGGGCTCCAGTGCTGATGGTCCGGGGCTCCGAGACAAGCTTGCCCAGCCTCACACGCTGCTTCCTGTCTGACAGGAAGTCAGTGATCCACCTGCAGGTGGGCTCAGGCACGCTCAGCTGTGTTAGCTTGTCTTGGAGGAGAGCTGGGGCGATGGTGTTGAATGCGGAGCTGAAATCCACAAACAGGATCCTGGCGTGCCGGGGAATCAAGGTGCTGGAGGATGAAGTGGAGTCCCATGTCAATTGCGTCATCTACAGACCTGTTGGCTCTGTAGGCAAACTGCAGTGGGTCGAGGAGGTGGTTGGTGATGGCCTTGAGGTGGGTCAGCACGAGGCGCTCAAAGGTCTTCATTACCACAGAGGTCAGGGCGACTGGTCTATAGTCATTAAGGCCTGTGATCCTCTGATTTTTGGGAACGGGGATGATGGTGGAGGTTTTAAAGCAGGCAGGGACCACGCATTCAGCCAGTGAGGTGTTAAAGATGTCCGTGAACACTGGAGACAGCTGGTCCGCACAGTACCTTAGTGTGGAGGGAGAAACAGCATCTGGTCCAGCTGCTTTGCGGGGGTTCTGTCTTTTTAAGAGCTTATTGACATCCCTCTCCTGAATGGAGAGAGGTGTGATGGGGGGGAGAGGGCTGTCTGGGATAATTCTGTGGGAGAGGGTGGAGTCTTTGTCCAGGCTGGGAAGAGTAGATGTGATAGCTGTGGTGGCGACAGGGTTAGGACTGGACTAAATATGTGTATTTGTGTATGTGTATAAGCTACTGGATGACCTAAATTTCCCTCGGGATTAATAAAGTATCCATCTATCTATTTCTCGGTAACTTTCTAAAAATCTAAGCAAAAAAAAAGTAAAACTTAAAATGTTTAGGTACAAATACGATGATCTACGGAGATTTGGTCCGCCATTTTTTTTTCTAACTAAGGTAGTATATTTTGAGTGCGCACTGATATGGAACGCTCAGGTAAATGTAAACAGCTGTACAGTACATTATGGCTCAATACAGTACACCCCGTGACCTCCTTTCAACCAATCAGAATGCTTGATTTAATCTACCCGTATTATAAAAGACTGTATAACACAAATAATAATAGAGCTGTTTACAAGACTTTGTATAACACAAATAAAAAAGAGCTGTTTACAAGACTATGTATAACACAAATAATAAAGAAGCTATTCAAAGGGCAAGCCGATGGCACAACCACCCTAGGCTTACAGCACAACACCACAGTGTAAACATATGGCACATACCACACACCAAGTTATTAAAGAGGAACAACAACAGGTTCCTTATCGCAGTTCACTGCGATATAACATAATGGTACATGACGTCAGTCATGGCAACAAAACGAAGCATTTATCTATTCACGCCTGAAAGGCCGCGAGATCTGTCAGCGCGCGCTCCTGGCCCCGCCTTCTAGGAGCACTTTAATATCATAACGCGCCCTCAGATCTGCCTCTTTTAAAACTTCGCAAGACGGAGTGAACATCTCCGAGCATATCTCAAACGCTCTACCACAGTCAAAAGAGTTTTGTGTGCTTTCGCTCTCTACGGGTTGGTGAGTTATCCGGGTTCCTTAACCCTCACTAGCTCAGGGCGCTACGAAATTCATTGGCTTAATTTCATTTTGAAAGTAGTTGCTGCTATCCTGGCTGCCTGGCTGGCGAAGTCTCTGACTAGCCTGCTAGCTTGCTAACAACGTGTTCGTTGCAGATAGTGTGCTTGTGTTTTAACATTCTTCTCTACTTTCAGATTGATAAAAGATGGCCAGACACTACCCCGACTGCGGTCACGTCCGTCCCAAGGGCGACCGCCACCGTCGGTGCGTGACCTGCCTAGGCAGGGACCACGCGGAGGGCGCGCTTTCGGGCAAAGCCCCTGTCTGTTCCATCTGTGCTAGCCTCCCGCTAGCTAAGGCTACCAGGCGCCTTGCGTTCTGGAAGCGCAAGGACGCGAGGAGACTGCTAGTTCCATCCGGGGCTGACGCCCCCGTAGGAATGAGTGCGTCTTCAGCCTTGGACTTGGTGAGCGTGAGCAGTCGCCTTGCGGCGGCAGCTCCGCTCCCGGGTCTCTCCCCGTCTCCGCCGCCTGTCAGCCCTGGGGCTGCGGGCAGCGAGGCTGAGGAGCTTCAACCAAGCGGTGTCCAGCCATCCCCCACGATGCGCTCGAGCTGGACATCAGCCTGGATGATGATAGTCTGCTAGACTTCTCCGATGAGCACAGCTCAATCGCGGAAGCAATGCAGACGAGCCATGACGTCAGGTTGCGGGTGGAGACACCTCCTACCTCGTCTCGGCTCCTGGGCCAGCAGCTCCACGAGGTTGCGCTGAGAGCAGCCAGCTGCCTCGGGCTCCCTCTCCCTCCCCCTCCCAGTGTGCGGTCCTCGCTGCTGGACGGGGAGTTCTATGCTGGCTCCGCCGCGTCAGTTCCCAGTTGCGTCCCCTTTTTCGAGGAGGTGCACGAGGAACTGCAGGCGACATGGGCGATACCCTACTCGGGCCGAGCCCCGGTGCCGGGGTTCGTGCCCTACATGCAGCTCCACATGGCTAAGGAGAGGGGCTACCTCTCCTTTCCTCAGGTGGAGGATGCAGTAGCGGGCTACCTCTCGTCCGCATCCCCCACGATGCGTCTCGGCCAGAAGCCTCTCCTGCCCACGCGGGTGGGCAGACACCAGGCTCAGCTGGCAGAGAAGTCCTACTTGGCTGCAGGGCAGGCTGCCTGCACGACCAATACGGCTGCATTGCTACAGCGCTACCAGGCAAAGCTCCTGACTGAGCTTGCCTTGTCGCTGGGGGAAGATCACCCGTCTGTGGCAGAACTCCGTCGCGCGACGGATCTGTCGCTCAGACTAACCGGTGCACGGCACAGGCACTGGGGAGGGTGATGGGTGCCGCGGTGGCTACCCAGAGGTCTCTGTGGCTATCACTGGCTAGCTGTCAGACAGAGAAAAAGCACCACTCCTCGACGCCCCGGTCTCTGTCCAGGGCGCCTTCGGGGAAGCAGTGGTCACAATGGCTGCCAAGTTCGAAGAACAGCAGAAGAGCAGAGAGGTATTCCAGGCTTGGATGCCTCGCTCTAGTGGCGCAGGTGAGACGTCCTCCTCAGGACACACCACACCCGCACCGGGCCAGAAGAGAAGCGGGTTCCGCTCGCCAGCGCCTCCAGCAAAGGTGTCCACCGGGCGAGGCTGGCAGAGACACCCCTTCCGCCCTCCAGCGCAGCCTGCAGCACAGCGACCAGCTGCGCGCCCTGCCCAGGACGCAGCCCAGGCTCCGCGGCAGCACTCCGCTCGCCGTGGGCGAGGCAGAGGGAGACCTCAGGCTTCCTGACCGTGACAGTCAGCCACTCGTCACGCAGGGGGAGCGGTGGAGTCCACACCGCCTCCACAGAAATCAGCCCGTCGCTCACATGTGGAAATCATGTCCAGCACGGTAAGCAGGTTTTCACAAGCACCACAATCATATGTCCTAACTCCTGTCCCAGATGGCGCAGTGCCCAGACATGCTTGTATAACTCCCCCCGCGATGCACACAGTGCAATCGCACCCCCACATTTTTTTTCAAAAACATGAGGGGGCAGCCCCAGATCTCGTCTCCTCCCTAGGCGGAGTGGGTGTAGATCTAGGCTTAGACTCATTGACCATGAGCGGGTTAGTCCCCGACAAATTCAACTCAGAGCACAACCTCACTGGTTGTGCGGAAAGTTGGCGCGCATGCGCAGTGTCACCATGGGTGCTAAAAACTATCACAAAGGGTTACGTGCTGCAATTCGCCCGTTCCCCTCTTGCCCGTGAGCGACACGAGGCTCACAGAAATCAAACATGAAACTGCTCAAGATGCACAGCTCGCCGCGCTAAGAAGACCCACGCTCACTGGCTGGCCAGACACAAGGAAACAGTGCCCACCAAGCATCCAGGAATACTGGAACCATAGAGAGGAAATCTCACAGATGGACGGCATGTTGTTTAAGGGTGAGCCAATGAAGTCGCACGCCATACCTGAGCGGCCGTGGCAAGTGATAGGCACAGATCTATTCACATGGAACCCACAGGACTTCATTGTCATCGTAGACTACTACTCCAGGTTCTTCGAGCTGGAGAAGCTCTCCAGTTGCACGTCATCAGCTGTCATCATGAAACTGAAAGCAGCAATGGCTCGACACGGGATCCCCGAGTCCATCATCAGCCGACAATGGTCCTGCTACAGCTCGGGTGAGTTTCGTCTCTTTGCCAGAGTCATGGGGTTTCACTCACACCACCACAAGCCCCCTCTACCCGTAGAGCAACGGTTTGGTGGAAAGAACTGTCCAGACAGCCAAAACCATCCTGGATAAAGCCAAAGCAGAGAACAAGACCCATACCTGAGCCTGCTGGAGTACCGCAACACGCCAGTTAGACAACCTGAAATCACCAGCTCAGCTACTGATGAGCAGGAGGCTGCGGTCCATTCCTGCCAGCAACAGCCAAGCACCTGCAGCACAGATCGCCAGTCAACAGGCTGTACACGAAAGAGAGAGGTATGCCAACAACGTCAGCAGGCATACTACAACAGGTCGGCCAGACCCTGCCCCAGCTGCCCACAGGCGAACCAATCCGTTTCCAGCAGGAGGATGGATCCTGGAGACCTGCAAACAGTGATGCATCTGCACACACAGACAGGAGCTACCACATCCGAGCCGGAGAGGGTCAAACCCTACCGACGCAACCGGCGACACCTCCGTGTAAGCAAGGAGATCAACACTGCTTACAACACACAGGCCCATCAGCAAGAGCCTGCTGAACCTCCAGACAGAGACGATCAGACTGGCGACACCACACGGTTCAGGTCGCACAATCAAACCAAGACAAGTCTTGACTTGTAAATGATGTGTAGGGTGTAGGCGGATCGCTGCCCTAGAAAAAAAGAAAGAAAAAGGTGTTCACTTACCTGTTCCTGTATGTAAAAAAAAAAAAAAAAATGTAAAGGAAAAGAAAATACTTACCTGTTCCTGCAATGTGATCTGTGAAAAGAAAATACTTACCTGTTCCTGCAATGTGATCTGTGAAAAGAAAATACTTACCTGTTCTTGCAATGTGATCTGTGAAAAGAAAAGATACGTACCTGTTCCTGAAATTTGACCTGTAAAAAGAAAAGGAAGTTACTCACTTTTTAGCTGTTTGCACTAATCTGTTTGTTTCTTGAAGCTACCGTCCTGAAATATGTGGAATGAAATATGAATGTTTTATACTTACCTTTAGTACCCTGTGAATGTAATACTGTATATAGCTATATTGATAATCTCATGGAATGGAATTAATCAATGTGTGTAAAACTGTTGATGACAATCCCTTACTTACTTTTTAGAAAAAGGGAGATGTAATATCTGTTGTGACTGTTTGTCACACGGTGCCACACCGTAGCCCAAGGTGTACGTTGAGAAATGACGTATTGACGGCAGTTGGAAAAACCCCGGTGAAATAAACCAGCACAGAGTAAAGTCGGTCGTCAGCCCTGAAGTTTATACTAAAGCATATAAGTTAAGTTTATGTAGGCCAGAGGGCAAAACATTACAAACACTGACAGCTATAGCGCTTGTCCCCGTAACTCGCGCATGGCTTTTGGCTTGACAGTTCCGGGAATTGTGTCGGACGTAGCAACAGTAACTAAGGGGGCGGGGCCCTGGTGATCGGTCAATTGGCCAGCAAGTGTGAAGTGAAGATGAATAGAATTAGAATATACTTTATTTGTCATTGTGCATTAGATACACAACGAAATTTGTTTGTGCAACCACTAAAAAAGTGCAGTTGTGCTGGGTGGAGGGTAGGAGGGTTGATTATGTGTGATTATTTAGTTCTGTGATGGCCCTGGGATGAAACTGTTCTGCAGTCTGGAGGTGCCGCAGACCTTATGACCTGACTGAGGGATTTCCTGTCCTTGTCTGTGCAGTCGTACCAGTGACTTACCATGCAGTGATGCAGTATGTGAGGACACTTTCAATGCAACAGTGGTAGAAAAGACTCTTCAGTTTCTCTTCAGTATTCTCAGAAGTAGAGCCGCTGCTGTGCTTTCTTGACTGTGGTGGTTGTGTTCATCCCCCATTTCAGGTCCTCTGAGAGCATAACCCCCAGGAACTTAAAGCAGGAGGTCCTTTCCACTTCCTCACCATTGATGATGAGGGGTTGAGGGTTCGCCTTTTGCCGTCTGAAGTCGACTATGATTTCTTTGTCTTTTTGACATTCAGGGTCAGGTTGTTTTCTTTACACCATCCTGTCAGTCTGTCAACTTCGTCTCTGTAGGCACTTTCATTTCCGTTGGTGATTTGTCCTACCACAGTCGTGTCATCTGCAAATTTGATAACTGTATTTGAAGGATGGGTGTTGGTGCAGTCATATGTGTAGACGGAGTAGAGCAGGGGCCTCAATACACAGCCTTGTGGAGCTCCAGTGCTGAGAGACAGGCTCAAGGATTGGTGAGGACCCAGTCTCACTGTCTGCGGGCGGTCTGTTAGGAAATCCTTAATCCACATACAGAGGCTGTAGCTGAGGCCCAGATCAAGGAGTTTGGTGATCAGCCGGTTGGGGACGATGGTATTAAAAGCAGAGCTGTAATCTATGAAGAGTAGTCTCACATATGTCTCCTTCTTGTCCAGGTGTGTCAGCGTTGTATGGAGGGCTGTGACGATAGCGTCCTCAGTGGACCTGTTTTTCCCTGTAAGCATACTGATGCTGGTCCAGGGAGCGAGGGAGGGCAGCCTTAACGCGCTTCGCCACCAGCCTCTCAAAGCACTTGGCGATGATGGGAGTGAGCGCCACAGGTCTATAATCATTTAAAGTGCTGATGTTGCTTTGCTTTGGCACTGGAATAATAATTGCTGTTTTAAAACAGGTTGGTACGGCCGCTTTGGCTAAAGACATATTAAAAATGTCCGTAAAGACATCTGCAAGCTGGTATGCGCATTCTTTGAGCACTCTTCCTGGAATGGCATCTGGTCCCTCTGCCTTCCTTGTGTTCACAGACCTGAGGATGCGTCTTACCTCCTCTGCTGTTACCATGGCTGTGTGGCCTGTGCCAGCAGGTGGGGGAGCAGCTCCATTATCTATCCCAGATGTCTCGAAGCGGGCATAGAAGTGGTTGAGCTCCTCTGCTAAGGAGGCATTGGTGTTTGTGGGTGGGTTGCAGCTTCCCCTGTAGTTGGTGATCTGTTGTATGCCTTGCCACACTTGTGTTGGGTCTCTGTTGGTGAAGTGGCCCTCAATCTTCTCCCTGTACATGGCTTTGGCCTGCTTGATGCCTTTTTTCAAGTTGTGCCTGGCTATGCTGTACTGTGCTCTGTCACCTGATTTGAAAGCTGTGTTGCGCTCCCTCAGAAGGGCCTGGACCTCCCTAGTCATCCAGGGTTTCCTGTTAGGGGGAATCCTGATGCGGGTGTTGGTGGTGATATTTTCAACGCAGGTCCTGATGTAACCGAGGACAGCAAAGGCATACTCATTCACATCCTGATTAAAAAACAAGGTCCAGTCTGTTCGTTCAAAGCAGTCCCGGAGCTGTAGAGATGCCTCTTCAGGCCACTTCCTAACAGTTTTGATGGTAGCTTCTTGTTTTTTAATGATGGGGCGATATGCTGGAATCAGGGATAGTGACAGATGATCAGACTGGCCCAGGTGTGCGAGGGGTGAGGCCCTGTATCCCTTTTAAATATTAGAATACACACAGTCCAGAATATTTTTTCCTCGAGTTGCACACTTTACGTGTTGATCAAAGCTAGGCAGCACCGTCTTGAGGTTGTCATGGTTAAAGTCACCAGCCACGATATTTGATTGATGTTGGGGCCGGAAAACAAACGTTCTACGCTTAGATGTTGAGTGCTGTTTGCACTGAGCTACATAGGAAATGTATACGCGGCACTGCCAACTGTAAGATAAATTCAGTTTAGGTATGAATTTATTAACATTTTATTTCTATTAACAATGTATGCCCATTTAACCAGTATAACTAAAGGCAGTTGGAAAACAGGTTTCAGACAGAGGTGCCTAAGATAACATTCAAAGCACATGCTTTCAAGTTTAGAATGACCAGTGACATAAATTCCAAGGTCATAGGGCAGCCTGGGCAGGAGACAGATGAGATAGGGAAACTATCTGTAAGAAGGGAGTTGGAGACTCACAGAAACTTAATTGTCAGGCCAGAAATTACAACTAAAACATGCAAGTCACAGAGAGGCGTATACCTGGAGGCCCTCAGTGAAGACTGGACTTATAAACCATTATGATCACATGTAAAATTTAGAACGCCTTCTCCAGCCGTGGGTGACAGAGCTATTGTGAACTCTTCATTCCGGCTGAATCTTGTCCAATCCTAAAACCAGTAAACTCAACTGTATCAAACCAAGTGCTACGTGTGGCGGTCCGTTACTCTGATTTCTCTGTAAACCAACACGCAGTTTAATTTAAACTTAACACAACATGAAAATCACGTTGGGTGGACACAGGCCCTTTATCTGACATGTTAGGTCCACCCTTGCTGAATCTATTTCACGAACACAAACAGATCTCTAGCACACTCCTGAGTGTGAGGGCACATACAGCCCAGTTTGAGAACCACTGACATATAAGAACAGCATAATGATAGTCAGCCATCTTCACACACATCACACACACTGATTTTGGTTGATCATTTGTATATTTGCTTTCTGTTAGAGGTGTTTCTGTTCTTCTGATGTGTATATAGATGCTTAGTTGAGTGTGTTGCTTCTGTTTTTCTATATATATATATTTTTTTTTGTGATCTGTTTTGTTTCTGTTTTCTATTTGTTTTGATATTTTATTTTATTGTGATTTAATTGTACAGCACTTTGGTCAGCGTGAGCTGTTTTTAAATGTGCTTTATAAATAAATTTGACTTGACTTTGACACACAGACCTGTACGATCACAACTTATATCAAATTCAGCCATCTTCTAAAACACAGCCACAAACACAGAGACACACACTGTTCTGGCCTGGCTCATCAGACCTTAATGTAAAGTGGACACAAACAACAAATTAAGGCTTGAAAAATATATTAAAGTTAAACAAGAACAGTTAAACAGCTGTGATTAAAAAGAAAACTATAACTAGGAGGTTAGGCCATGTGTGAAGCGACAGCAGGTCCAGAGAGCAAACACGCACCAGCACCCGTCATCACTGCTGGCGTCATGGTTGACTTTAAAAGATGTTTTACTCACTGGTTCACTAAGGCAACACTAAGGGTGGCGGATGCCGCGATGTGGCGAATCCTGACAGAACTGGACAATAAAACAGTGCGAATGGTGCAGAAATGTAACAGTATGAATGGAGAGGAAATAAAACAGTATGAATGGAGAGGAAATAAAACTGTATGAATGGTGAGGAAAAACAAGAGTATAAATGGTGCAGAAATATAACAGTATAAATGGTGCAGAAATATAACAGTATTGTGGTGAAGATAAGAATGGGCTCGAGACCATGAATGGTTTTCGAACTTTTTACTGTTCTCGAATACTCAAGTCATACTCGTACAAAGATTAACAGTAAATACACAAGATTATAATCACAACATCTATACCACATGAACACGGTTGACACTTCAGTTATATGTACAAAACACATTAATACAGAACAGGAATGATTCTACATCAACCACACACACAACAATGGGACATACACAACAGATAGCACTGTGGCTAAGCTAACAGCTGCGGTGTAGTACTCCCACAATACACCGCGGCATAACAATAACACCAGTCCGCGTAGCGGAATCTGAGCTATGCTACAGTATGAATAGTGCAGAAATTATTTGGTTTGAACGCGCTCTCATTAATATTTAAATGAGAGTGTGTGTGTGTGTGTAAATGAAAGCAGGCCTTATGTACCACGTACCAATATTACCAGATTAAACCATTCAGAACGTATGAGGGGCCGTCTAGGACATAACTATTGAGACACTAGGAAAGTATTCCTTCAAACACATTTCAAACATCTGAAGTTTATTAGGACCAACGGCAACGGTCAATGGTATAGCAGCGAGTAAGAGCGTGACATTTCAGGGTTATTTCAATCAATATTTTTTTTTTGTGATTAAATATGAAGGTGCAACTTCTAACTATTTTGATCAGTCTGCAGGCCTTATTCGTAATTGGCAATCGCGATGACATCGTTGATTTTTTCAATAGGGTGCTGCGCTGCGTTCAATGCCTACAGCAAGACCCAGAAGAGGAGAGATTTTTTAGAGAGCTTGATGACCACACCATTACCCTAAATTCTATGTTGTCTATGGTTCGTTCTAGGGAAGGACCTGATGGAGAGACTGTTGTTTTTTTGGAGTCAATATGTTTTTGTTTTAATAGGTTTGGTAACTTTAGAACTAGAAGAAAAGATCAAGAAAACTGCCTTCCTCCGGTTCCACCTACAGCCAGAAATGGTCTTCCATGTCGCCCACGATATGATTTATCAATTGAGCAATTTAACCAGTGCATGGGACTCGGTTTTAACTGGCAGGGAATTGCTTTTCAAAATATATTGATTGAAATAACCCTGAAATGTCACGCTCTTACTCGCTGCTATACCATTGACCGTTGGCGTTGGACCTAATAAACTTCAGATCTACACATTCAGCCTCTCGACTCTTGATTGTGGAATTGTAAGATTGTTGCTAGTTTCGCCGCAACAACCAGCACTATATCTAACTTCACGAAAGTGTTGTTTGAAATGTGTTTGAAGGAATACTTTCCTACTTCGAGGATTATCCAGGTGCTTCCTACAATGCTTTACAGATAGCCAACGTAGTGGGACTGAAAACTATATCTAGACGTAAGGTGTAACTGACGTAACTGACAACCTTGACCTTGAAGTTTCATTCATACATACTACTGAAAGGCTCTTACACTCACTATTGAAACGCTCTCACGGTCACTACTGAAATTACTTGTATGAATACATGTGAAACGCTTGCACATCCTCATGTAAGAGCATACATACATATAACTGAAAAACGTATACATACACATTTGAAACATTTATACAAATATATGTGAAACACTTGCACATGTATCTAAACTTTTTCTATCTTTGTAATCGTATGCAAGAGATTCAGTTATGAATGTATAAGTGTTCAACAATATATATATATATATATATATATATATATATGCATTTTCATATGTGCATGCATGAGTGTTTCAGATAGATACGTATAAATGTTTCACTTGTATGCATGTAAGCATTTCATATGTATGTGTATATGACACAGAGGTATGTATGTATGCGTGTGTGTTTCTCGTATGTGTAAGTGTTTCAGTATGAGTATGTATAAGGTTTTATATATGAGCGTGCATAGGTTTACAGAGTATGTATGTATGTGTGAGTGTTTCAGTAGTGAGTGTGAGAGCGTTTCAGTAGTGAATGTAAGAGTGTTTCATTAGTATGTGTGAGTGTCTCAATAGTTATGTCCTAGACGGCCCCTCATAAGAATGGATAGATGCGCTCATCCTATGGGTGAGGGATCTGTGCAGCTATCAGGTCTACAAG
The DNA here is from genome assembly GCF_900700415.2 of Clupea harengus. Lineage (NCBI taxonomy): Eukaryota > Metazoa > Chordata > Actinopteri > Clupeiformes > Clupeidae > Clupea > Clupea harengus. The sequence goes on along the minus strand of NW_024879598.1, from coordinate 97,897 downwards.
TCTGTCATGCCCTTTAAGAGAGCTACAGAGGGATGTATGGATGAAGGGATACCTCAGTGCTCAACTGTACATAGTTGTACATAGCAGAGCCTGCAGGCCAGCTCTCACACAGAAGATAAAGATCTCCTCATTGCTGTCGATGGTGTGTGATATGGAGAGATCAGCACATGACAGCTTTGACAGCTTCCAGCCAGTGCTATAAGAACTATGAGTCAAGCAATGTGTGTGTGTGTGTATGTGTGTGTGTGTGTGTGTGTGTGTGTGTGTACGTGTGTGTACGTGTGTGTACGTGTGTGTGTCTGTTTTAAAACAGAAAACCATGTAGGTTCCATGAGGGTGTAGGTGTACAGTATGGAAGTCTGAGCAGCATGAATGACACCACTGAGCTCTTTATAGCAGAGAAACAGAAACAACTTACTTCTTGGCAGCAAACGGACTCTTCCCTCCTCCTTGTGTTCTCCACTGATGACCTGGCATGTGTACCATCCGTTATCTTCCTCTCTGCTCACTCTCAGTGTCAGAGACACGTCTCCTCTCTGCAGCTCCAGGGTGTTCACACTCACTCTGCCCTCATAGTCCTCCCTCACAGTCACATGACTATTTTTATACAAGTAGATACAGTCTGTGCCCTTAAACCACCTGATCTCCATGGCAACAGCACTGGTTTCAGGTGAGAGGTGACAGGGCAGTGTGACATCATCACAAAGAGAACACTTCACGAAAGGATCATGGATGACCAGTTTAAAATCTGTAGGGGAAGAGAGTGGTGTTAATGACTTTCACACACGCGCACGCGCGCACACACACACACACACACACACACACACACACACACACACACACACACACACACTCTCTCTGTTTCTCCTTTTCATGCACTTACGCACACTTTCCTAACACTCACTCTCTGTTTCACATTTTCATTCTCTCTCTCTCTCTCTCTCTCTCTCCGACACACAAAAACACACACACACACACACACACACACACACACACATCTCCTACCTTTATATGTGTACCCAGCTGCCATGTTGCCTTTCTGAAACAGAGAGAGATCACAGTGGTTTGGGAAAATCAGCCAGATGGGTAAACGTAACGCTGACATTGGGTGAAATCTTTTAAAACATTGACACAATCAGAGAAGGCCTTCTGTTCATCTAACGTTTTCTCTTAAAAGTAGAGTAGGCCATTTATTTCAAAATATTTTTTTCTATATTTCTTGAAATTCTCTTGAAAATGATCGGATGGCCTACCTGCCTGGCTACCTACCTACCTGTGCACTCATTGGCTAGGCAAACATATTACTAAAGTTGGCGAGCTAGTCACACAACAATGGCAGAGAAAGTGACGCCAAAATGTGAAAGAAATATGCTATATAATTATTATCATGATATGTGTTGTAGTTTGTTATTAGTTTGTTAAATGGATGTCTCAGCTGTTTCTTTGTTCTGTTGAGAGGAATGCTGAGTCTGTGAGAAAGGGAGATGTGGAACTCAGAGGTGTCATGGAATGTTTAGGTTAAGACGGAGTAGTGTTTTAAGATGCCATGTGTTTTGTGAACTCATCTTGATTGTTGTGTTAAAGAGGAAGACACCCAGAGTTTGGGTGAGGGGGTCTTAGGTAAACATTCTTATCTCTGGGGACCAGAGACCAGATGGTAAAAGAGTAAAAGGAACTGGGAGTGTCTTCATGTTTGAGCTGTGAACATTTTCGGTGAATAAAGGGCAGACATTTTAGAAAAGAGTTAGTGTAGGGTTGAAGAGCGATCTGAAACAACTGCACTCCTCTTGGCCAGAGTAAAAGTCTGTTATTGATTATATTCTTGGTTGTGCGAGTCTTAATTCTGAGGTAATACAGTCCTGGTAAAGGGTGAAAAATTCCCTGACACAAAATTCCAGTTCAAGTTTAGTAAAAGCACCCACCACATGGACAGGAAGTCAGGCAGTTGGTGGTTTGTAGTTGGTGGTGCGGCAGTTAGCAAAATGTAATCCAATTTAGCCCCATAAGATCAGGAGGTAACGACGACGACAACTGAGGGAGTTGAAGGGCCTGCAAAGTGACGCCATAGTTGCTGTGTTTCTGTTTGTTTTTGATGGAATATGTCACTTATACTAGCCCAATGCTAACACTAGTAGACTATTTTTACGAAAACCTTTTATGTAATTGATGTAGTTTTTTTTATCTGGTAAACAGTAACTCAATACAACCGGTACCTACCCGGACCGAAATTCAACGCAGATTTCGGTGCTTCATTTCGGTGCCTGAGCCAATTGAAAACGGTTGCTAGGCAGATTTCGCGGGGCACATGTAAAACTGCCCCAGCTCCCAAAGTAAACTTTGTCCTGTGTCGCTCACACTCATTGGTGTTTTCAGAGCAACAGTCTTATGACAGTGAAGAGCATGCAGCATTTCACAGAGCAAGCACAAAATGAACTAGCCATCAACCTTTTAACAGAGAAAATACCGAAAGGTAAACGGTCCAAAGTGTGGCTGTATTTCGCACAAAAATATTCAAACATCGCGACGTGCAGCAAATGCAACAAAACAACTGCGTGAAAAGAGAGCAGAGAAGGCAAGAGTCAACGGCAGATCAGCAACCGAAGACTGATTTTCTGAACTGAAATGTCCTTCGGGATTAATAAAGTATCCATCTATCTATCTATCTGAAAAGTATGATGACAGCTACACTTAGCCTACGGTAGTCTCTTAAAGGGGCAGTACACATTTTCTCGTACTCAGTGTGTTCAAGTAACAAGATTAACTATAAACAAGATAGAAAAGATAGGTATAAACAAATCATAAAATGGTGAAATTTCATGCAATAAATGCAAACATGCTCATATTTTTGAAAAAGAAGTTTTGAAGCTGTTTTTTGTATTTATTTATATTTATTTAAGTATACTATAAACTGTTGTTTACAGTTAATATAATGTTCATAGTTTGAAGTTAAAAAGTTTGAAGCTGTAGTTTGAAGCCAAGTGTTTTGTATGTATTTATATTTATAATATACTTTAAACAGTTAATATATTAATATATTGTTCAATTTGAAGAAAAAAAATTGCCTTGGCAATAAAAAAAGCCTTTCTTTAATGTCGTCAATCGTCGCTTTGTGCTTTAAAAAAAAAAGTATCGGTTCAGGCACCGGTATCGTTTTAAAAGTATCGGTTTAGCACCGGTATCGAAAAAAAAAAAAAAACGATACCCATCCCTACATATCTGTGTGTACAGGCCTCATCGACACCATCGGAGAGGGTTTTCTCCTGTGCAGGTCATGCGATTAGTCAGGAAAGGTGTCGCATTTTGCCGGAGAAGGCAAATATGCTGATATTTCTACAAAAGAATGTATGTGCTGAAGTATTGAAGCTGTAGTGTGTGTGTACAGAGTGTGTGTGTGTGTGTGTTTTGTATTTATTTAAGTATAGTCTAAACATTTGTTAACAGTTCATATATTATTTAAGTTTTAAGTTAAAAAGTGTTTTGTATTTATTTATATATATAATCTACTTTAAACAGTTCATATATTTGGCAATAAAAAAAGCCTTTCTTAAATGTTGTCAATCGTCATTTTTTTTATTTTTTTTTATAAAAGTATCGGTTCCGGCACTGTTTAGGCACCGGTATCGTTTTAAAAGTATCGGTTATGTACCGGTATCGGATAAAAACCAAACGATACCCATCCCTAATTGTGAGAAGCAGGAGCGGTCACACTAAGACTGGCTGATGTTATGAGACCCGAAGCCAAAAGTTAAACTAATTAGGATTGGCCTTGGCAGCAGCAACTGCCACACACAGAATTATAGGAGGTGTACGTGCCTTTAAAACAACTTGCACAGCAGACACACACCGAGGTGCTTCATGAACCACCTCCATTGCTCGACGGGAAGTGTGAAAGACCGGACGGTCACCCTACATTCTTTTAGGGATGTGGCGACTGGAATTGGTGGTGTAGGGGAAATACAGTGCAGGAGATTGTGGTTTTGATATAAAAAAATATATATATTTATTTACAGGGGGAACCGTCAACCCCAACACAGTGCACACAACATAAACACATGTACATGTAAATCAAACAGATACCGGCCGTACTCACCCGGGACTGAAGTAACCTGGCACCCTAGGCACCTGCTTGGCCGATTAGGCCCAAATATCGGCACCCTCTCAAGGCCCAAGCCAGGCCCAAACTAGGCCCAGGCACTCAGCCCGAAACTAAGTACATAGCTAGCCGTACCAACCAAACAAAACAAGCACACAAAAACAGGCACAATGTACAAGACACAAAGACAAAGCACAAAGACACCATGTCCACACAACTAGACACAAAAACACTTCCTTCACTCCGGTAAACAGGGAAGTGTTTTTGTCTTTTGTCTTTTGTCCGTGCTCTCATGCCTCTCATAAACAGTCTCTCCTTCGCTACACATGAGGCACCCTTTAAATAGGGCACAGCTCCAACATTTGACATTTGATCCAACATCTTTTTCCGGGACTTGGCACGCCTGTGTGAACAGCTGGGGCACCCCCTTTAAAGTCAAGGTGAGCAAGATTTAGCTTTTAGTTGTTTGCTGACCGAGCTGTGAATCGGGGAGGACAGTTGCCTTACAAAAGTCCTCCAAATTAAGAATAATTAGTACATGGTTATAGGGGAGGCTGATGTGTTGATCTGACGAAGTTAAGAGTTGTTTTGACTCTAACACTGGAAAGGCTGCATTGAAGGTGTTGTGTTATAATTTAGTTTTTGACTCTGTATTGAATTGAATTGAACTGAAAGCCTTTATTGTTATTGTATTTGTATACTACCAAATTGGGAGCGCTGCTCCTGTTGGTGCCACGAGGTACAACATATCACAACACTAAAACACACTAACTAAAAAGGATAAGAACAAGTGCAGTGGGATGGAGTACAATTACTCCCTCTGAAGTTCATTGCAAATAAATAGATACAAATGGATAAGGTGACTGGGGTGGCATAAGTGACTTGCAGTACAATAAAGTGACTTTAGTGTTCACCTCTAGGTGAGCTGATTTATCAAGGAGTAGAGTGCTGAGCGTGAAGGTGGAGGAGAGGTGGGGGCCGAGTTTAACAGTTTGTGGGCGGTTTATGAGTAAGTCATAGCCTTTATCCAGGTGCAGATGAGGGGGCGGGGGGAAGGGGAGGCCTAGTGCAGCTAAGTTGCTGACTAGTATGTCTGGGATGATAGTGTCGAATGCTGAGCTGTAGTCTATGAAGAGCATTCTTACATAGGTTCCTGGAGTTCAAGGTGGCTCAGTGCAGTGTGAAGGGCTATGGTCTCTTCCGTGGACCTGCTCTGTATGCTAACTGATGTGGGTCAAATGAGTGATAAGTGGCCATATGGGATGGGAGACTATTTGGATATGCACCGGTTTGGCTCACGAATAAACACAATTAAACAACATTGTACAGGATATAAACATGATATAAACACAAAGGTTTACTGCTCTATCAATCAGTACCACTGGGGGAGCTGCCCTTTTGCTCATCATTTTCTGACGGTGCACTGGTGAGTTACAGACAAACAGACCACCGTTTTGCCATCCGTTTTCACAACATTTTTGTATTTACTCATTTATACTTCTTTAGTTCTTTCATTTTCACCAACCCTTAACATTTTATAGATGTTACCAGTGCATAACATAAGTCTTTATTGCTATAGCCCCCAATATTTTCAACGTAGCCCCTTAAAGAGTGCTTTCGCCCTAAAAACGGAGGTGATCATACCAAAACAACAGACAAACTGTGCAACAGAGTGGAATTTGACTTGCAGCGTCCGAAGGAGGGGGCAGTAATCAAGCGCTGCACAGTGCACACAAAGTTGGAAGAGGCGCGCACCCAGATGAGAAGCCCCCGTGAAAAAAAACCCGATATAGCCTTTTTAGCAATTTCATGAAGAAACATCAAGGGAAATCATTGAGCGTGGGTATTATACAATGTATCGAATCATGTTGATGCCAAACACCCGTTTACTGCCGTGACAATATAGCAACCCAGGGTAGATAGCCCGTAATAATACCAATACACCAATAATAAGCCTACGGTGAACTGTCTGTCAAGTTAAGGTTCCATTCTGTCTTTCTCGGTTCATTAACACTTGCATTATTGCCATGACATGACCTTAAGAAAAAGTATTTTCAAAGTACACTTTAGGAACAAAAGACATACATATAGACATTTAGTCATTTAGCAGACGCTTTTGTCCAAAGCGACGTACAAGGGAGAGAATAGTCAAGCTACGAGCAATAGAACCTGGTGTAACAATAAATAAATACTACTTACATAAGAAATATAACAAAATGAAATAAAAAGAAAAAAAAGAGGAGCAGAAATGTAACTGCTGTAATTGCAAGTTACGCACTAGTCGAAGTGCCAGTTAGGACGGGAAGTGCTCTCTGAAGAGTTGGGTCTTCAAAAGCTTCTTAAAGGTAGAGAGGGACGCCCCTGCTCTGGTAGTGCTGGGTAGTTCATTCCACCAACGTGGAACTACAAATGAGAATAGTTTGGATTGCCGTGCTTGCACAGACGGCAGTGCCAAACGACGCTCACTAGAAGATCGCAGCATCCTGGGTGTAACATTTGCCCTTACAAGAGCATTTAGGTAGGTGGGAGCAGAACCATATAGGCCATATAAAATTTAAAAAGAAAACAAAACGATTTTCATGTCACGCATGTAATCTTAATATTTACCCACTAATGCCAATCTCCCTTTTAAGGAATTTCGATATTCAATTATCTCAAGATAAAATACTTACGTATGGTGCCAGCTGGTTTGTCACTTGAGGCTCACTCTGACTGTCGACTAGGAGTCTGTCGAGATTGTGGAGAGAGCGTCGCTGCTTTTATGCTGGAAAACTGAAATTGAAACTGAATGCCGCTTTCCTAAAACTGTCTGACTTCCGTGAAACGTTGAAGTGCATTATTTCTCTTGGGCGGCTTTCCTGTGTGACTTCCAAGAACGTCCAAGACAAGATCATCAGCCATGTTAAGGCTGCCCTTAGCAATTGTACAGTGTTTGGCTTTTTCCAAGCTGCTTTGTTTCTCATTTACATATCTAGGACTGTATACAAACACCATAGCTTATTTGAGCACCAACACAGAACGGACAGATTGAGGACCGTGAAGGGGACACGTTACGCGCTTTAGAATGTGCTTTCTGCAGTGGTAGGCATACACTGTCTCTGTCTTCCGGGACCTCCTGAGTTAAAAATAATAATAATAATAATTCATTTTATTTGTAATGCACTCTTCATTCAGAAGAATCTCAAAGTGCCAAATTAGAGCACTGCTCCCACCCCTCCTCATTTCTTTCAAGTCACGCAGGAAAGGCGCCCAAGATAAATAATGCCCTCAACGTTTCTCGGAAGTCAGGCAGTTTTAGGAAAGCAGCGTTCAACGTGTGTTGCCAGCTGGTCTGTCATTTGAGACTTAAAGGTGCCAGTATGGTACTCAGACTCCGTTACGGATGGGCGTGCCGCCGGATAGGACGGATTAATTAGCATTTCTGTTGCCTTTATGGTTCTCCAAAGGCTGGGGGGGCTGAAAACAATTCACCGCCAGAACAGTAGGTGGAGAAGCGGTTTTTTGTCGAAAACACGTTGCTTTGTTACGTCTTTGTAAGTTAGAAATCTTCATTGTTTATCTCCCACCTCTCGTGTGCCCCCATCTACCAGCTGTCACTTGTCAGACAATAAGTGCAGCAGGTGTAGTCACATGATATTAGATTCAAAAGTGTGTCTAATGGTTTATAATCACCTGAAAGGGCAAACTTATCTCTATCATGGTAGGTATTATTTGTGGGGAAAATAGTAGCACTCTATAACAAAATTATATGCTTTTCTTATATACAATATTAAAACTATTAAAAAACGATTCCCTGAAATGAATACGTTCTTATTTTCTTTGGTATTTTTGTCATATTCAGATTTGCAATGATGATTGCTGGGTAATATGTATGTTGTGGTCCAATGTCAAGTCTCTATTTTATCATGTGACGAGAAGATGGTAGGCTATAGCTAGTTTAGGCACAGCATCTGAACGTCAAGACCGACAAGCTGACAGTGTTGTACAAGTTCACACCTCTCATGAACCAGTTCAAAGTTCAGTTCAAACAAGTAAACATGAATAGTTCACGTTCATAGTTCACCATTTAAATTCTGAACCAGTTCATAGTTCAGTTCAGTTCATAGTTTTAGAGTGGAAAGTGAGAATGAAAGACTTCACTTGTTTTTTATAGAAAACTTTATCCATCACTACCCTTTGCCTTAAACTAAACTTCATGTGTATCAATTACTAAAATAATAATATTTTTTTTATTATTATTGCAACCACCCTGTCAATTTCCCCCTACCACAGCGTTTCTCGAAGTGTGGGGAGAGCCCAACTGGTGGGTCGCAGAGACGTGACAGGTGGGGGCAAATGGAGATGAGCAGGAGATTTTCCTGTTGCAATGTCTTCCTTTATAGACAGTAACGATAATATACCCCCATCGCACTAAACAACCACACTCAAACAAAGAAATATTGTATTGTTAGAAACAATAGCAGGGCAGAGCACACGGATAATCCATAATCAGCATCTTGGCAAATTGAGAGACATAAAGCATTCCATATTTAAAACATCTTAATAAGTAGTAAAGTCAACTTGTCTGCTTCACACAATGGAGGAGTTCGTTTATTGACACATATTTTAATGACGGCCACAGGGCTTTAAAACTAAGTGTTTATAAGTTACATTATTCAAAGGTGGAAGGTTGGTCAGTAATCAGTCTAGAGAGATAACTGAACAAAACTCTACTCCCTTGCCTCACGGGTGCATATGCCGTTTAATCATATTTGATAGAATGAAGGACAAATGAGTTGTGAATAATATCACCGAGTTTGAAAGATATTGGTCCGGTAATAGCCGCGTGACAGCTGTGTGTTTTAAGCAAGTACAATGTGTGTGCGCCGAGTTGCGTAGAGGCCGAGAGCGGTATTGCAGAAAAATTATAACTCGCAAGACCCCATTAGACCCCATTCACACGGTTGCGTCCGAATGCGTTGATCCGTTAAGGGCGACGGTGTTGTCATCCTTTGCCGAACTGAATTGTGGCTCCGTTCAGTTCGGCAAAGGATGATGTCACCCCATTCAAAGTGAATGGTGATCCGTCGCCCTTAACGGATCAACGCATTCCTGCTTTCCTAAAACTGCCTGACTTCCGAGAAACGTTGAGGCCAATATTTAACCCTGCCCTTTAACGTTTCTCGCAAGTCAGAGAGTTTTAGGAAAGCGGCATTCAGTTTCAGTTTCAGTTTTCCAGCATAAAAGCAGCGACGCTCTCTTCACAATCTCGACAGACTCCTGGTCGACAGTCAGAGTGAGCCTCAAGTGACAAACCAGCTGGCACCTTACGTAAGTATTTTATCTTGAGATAATTTAATATCGTTCAGGACGGAACTGAGCTCTGGAGAAATTCCTTAAAAGGGAGATTGGCATTAGTGGGTAAATATTAAGATTACATGCGTGACAAGAAAGAAAATCGTTTTGTTTTCCGTTCCATCTTAACATACAGTTCGGCTTTGGCCGAAAATAATTGCTCATGGGACCATCAGATTTCCGCGATGCCAGTATTTTTCAACATATTGTTGCAGAGAAAAGTGCAACTCTTTCCAGGAAAACACTCTTCTCTCCCCATCTCTCTCTCCCTCCATCTCTCTCTCCCTCCCTCTCTCACTCTGCCCTTCTTTTTTTCTCTCCATCTCTCTCTCCCTCTCTCTGCCCTTCTCTTTCTCTCTCTCCATCTCTCTCTCTGCCCTTCTCTCTCTCTCTCTCTCTCTAGGGAAAACATTTATTTAAGGTTCGGCAGTAGCTCACTCTGCTCCCAGCAAAACTCTTTATTTGCCTACTGCTCTTTATAGTTGGCCTGTTGTTTTTCTTCTTCTCTGTGCAAAGATGGTGGGAATGTTTGGAATCTGTGTGTGTCTGTGTATCTGTCTGTGTGTGTGTGTGTGTGTGTGTGTGTGTGTGTGTGTGTGTGTGTGTGCAGGGGCGGAGATCCCATTTCATTGTAGGGGGGGACAATACATGGTCAAATTTCAGAGTGTAATTCCGGGGGGGGGACATGAAAAAATTGCTTTCAGGAGAGCTAGCATAAACTGCTAAATACCGAATTCTCTTATCACATTTACAAACAGAAATTCGAAGTCATTTTAGAATTATCTAAACAGCATTAAATGTACTAACACGAAATATCTATTCACAGACAAATAATGTCCAAAGTTCAAGAGAACTTGATGCTCAAAATAAGTTATAAAACAGCTCAACAGGGCATCGAACTAGCAACCTTTTGATTACAATACGACTTCTCTACCTCCTACACCAGGGGTTCTCAAACTTTTGCAAGCTGGGCCCCCCCAAAGCTGGTTAGGGGTAGTTGGGGCCCCCCCAGCGCGCGGCCCGCCGCCACCGCCCTCAACTACACCACCATATATAGATAGATAGATAGATAGCATATTGTTATTGATAGGCCTGACATGTCAAGGTTAGGCTATTGTTAGGCCCATACAGATAATTATTATAACTATTTATTATTATTATTATTATTGTTATTATTATTATCAGTAATAGTAGGCCTATTAGTAGGCTATTCATTATTATCACCATCATTATGTTATTATTATTATAATTAATGATTATCGACCAATTATTATTATTGTATTATTATCATAATAATAATTAGTGTTATTATTGCTATCATTTGGATACTGTTATTATTATGGGCCTCTTGTGATCTTTACAAAAAAATCCTACAGGTCTGTCAATGTGAGACATAAGCCTGCTTTGCACTGCAAAGGTCCTCAAATCTTGGGGCAATGTTTGACAAACATATCCTCAGGTCATCCTCGATCTGTGCGCGGTTGCGGTATTTAGTTTTGAGCGCAGTCAGTCTTGAAAAGCCTGCCTGGCACAAATATGTCGACGCGAAAAGGAGGGGCATTTTTAAGGCTATGTCGCAAAGCTGATCATTGCTATCCAGAATGACGAAATAGGGGAGATGCTTAAGTCTACTGTCACTCTTCAGCTGCTCTTTCATGTCTATTGACAGCTCGTCTGCTGAGCAGAGAAATGGATCTCGAACTTAGGCGAATGAACGGTAGTCCTCTTTGAAATAGGACCCAAACTGATTTCTGATATTCGGCGTGATACAGTGTCATTTGACATAGGTATTGCGCTGAGTTTAGCTCCTATTCTACACGTCTTGCGCGGCCGGCAAAATCAGTGTTTCGGAAATTGTATGGGGTCGGCCAAGCTTAGCGATTCTATGAGCAACTACATAAGATGCCTGCATACACTGCTTGGAGATGGTGGTTCGTTGTTGCTGGAGGCCATCACGTTCATGTTTAAAGAAGTCCACAGGCTTCTCTTTCTGACTTTTACGAATCAGAAACGTGTCCATAGTTGTGTTTGTTTGCTGATACAGTGTGTGTGAAGTTAATAAAGTTCTAATTTCAACGTCGTGTGTGGGTGTGAACGACACGAATAATGGATATGGATAAGGCTGTGCTAGGCAATGATTCCTAACAAAACTAACTGTACACAATGTAGACAGGGACAGCAAAAAATAGTATTCAAGTGCTGGTGTTTTATTTGTTGCAACACGGTGGATGATACAAAAATGTAAAGGTAGGTGTTAAGGAGAAAAGGGCTAGCTGCAGTTGGAAGAAGGTAGCTAGCTAGGCTAGCTCTCGGGCTACGAGCTTTTTCAAAAGACTGGAGCAAATTAATCCTTAGAATAGGCTACGAATAGACCCACTGCAAGCGCAGTAAGGTATTACTAAGGAAGGAGTGAATCTTTTAAAAGACTGTTTATAAAGCAATGAATATCTGAATGATACAGGAAACAAGAGAAATTGAACAAACTCTGCAGAGTGTCGTCTCAGGGTGAGCGCTTACCAATGCCTGCGGTTTTTTTTTTATACTCGGAAACTTATGTGCAACTCGCGTTCAAATGATAAAACTCCGTTTTGATTGGTGGATCAGGAGCAAAACCGTATTTGATTTGTTTGGGTCAGTCCAGCCCCTTGCATTTCGCCACTGAGGGAGCTTTCACTAACCAGTGACAGGTCGGCGGTAGTTCATTTTTTTCTCCGTCTGTGACATCGCGCCCCCCCTGGAGAGTGTTCGCGCCCCCCCAGGGGGGCGCGCCCCCCACTTTGAGAACCACTGCTCTAATGCGTTTGAGCTGTGAGCCTCCTGTTTACTTTCTGCCTTTGAGTTTGGTTTCTGTCAGGAGGCCTTGGCTGCGTTTCTCAGAAGCCTCTTTTCTCTCTCTTTCCCCCTCTCTTTTCTCTCTCTTTCCCCCTCTCCGGCCTTCAGGCCTGTATATAGTGGATCCCCACTACTCACACTGTGCCTGGCCTTATCTTTGAGCATAGAATGAGCATTTTAACTTATTTTATAGAGTAGTTTTAAAAGCTTGTTATTATGAATATCCTAGTTGTTATGCTGATTGTTAGTGTTCTACTTATACTGGTGATTATACTGATTGTTAATTGCTGTTCACATATTTTCCACCACAGTTTCCTATGTAATTAACAATGTTTTTAATTACATATACCCCACTGTTGCCGTTTGCATAGATGTAGGCTATTTTACTTGAGATTACTGTTGGTTGTGTGTAGGTGTGCATTTAGCTACATGCGTCATGCGTTTTAAGAGAACTAAACAAAATGCGAATTATTTATCATATTCTTATTGCGAACACGGCAGCCTCTCACTCGTACCGCGCATCAGTCTATTTGACTTGTAATTACTATTCTATGCTATTGGGAGTAAAAAAAACTGTGAGATTTAGTGAGATTCAGTGTTGTGTATGTGAGACATGAGGAATATTGAAATATTGAGTCTCTCATGGATAAAACGTGAGACTTGACAGGTATATTAATTTGACATGTTTCGTACTGAGTCTATACTCTGGATTGGCAGGTGGCTTCTGGGGCTCAAGCCCCAATGTTTTCTCAAAAGCCCAAAATCTTTTTTAGGCCTCTGTGTTAGCACCTTTCAATCAACAGCGAACAGGCTCTTAACTTAAAAAATTTGAATAATCAGAGCATGGCAGAATCACCAAATTGCCTGAATCTGACGGCAATCTAGAGGGTTAGGACAAACAGTTTGACAGTATAAATATTAGCAATTTCAATGACATCTTCTGTTTCTTCTTTGTTGAACAGTACTTAACATGGATGCGCAAATTGCGAAGACCACTCAGAGTCTCACCTCTGCAGCAGAGATGCGGGAAACCACCCAGATGCTGATGCAGCCCAATGCAAACTGGGAGGAGTACCTGACCCCTGCTCCCCTCTCTATTGCCATCATGGGGGAGCTGGTCTTCATCTCCTCAGGTACTGACTTCTCCATCAACAAGAACCCCCCACCAAAGGGCTTCAAGTACATAAAGTACCCAGACTCCTTCAGGGCCTGTCTTATGCAAATCTGTAACTCAGGCTGGCACGCATTCAACGAGGCCCACAAGAATATGGATCAGATCCGCATTCACACGGCCACAGTTCCTGATTACATGAAGGCAGCAGTCAAGATCCTTTTCCAGGGCAATGATGAAGTTATTGAAACTCTCCTGCCTAATCAACTGGAAAACATCCGTACCATTGCAGATGAGTGCGTGACACTGGCAGAAGGTGTTGAAAATAAATATTCTATCGTCATCAATTTAATCCAGGAGCTGTTGGAGGCCTGTGTCAATGCTGAACACTTTCATGGAGAAGAGCTGGAGAAAGTTAAGATGAAACTGAAGGAAAATGAAATGAGAGAGAAGAGTGCCAAATTGCTGAATGAACGGTCCAAGAAAGCAATGGAGAACATGTCAAAGCAATTGGAAGATGCACAAGATGAGTACAAGAAATCAATGGATACCCTTCCCTCTGGGTGGGAAATGATTGGGATGGATTTCGTCGGAGGAATCACAGAGACCGTGACAGGAATGGTCAGTGGAGTCACTGCTTTAATAACTGCTCCAGTGAGATTAGCCTGCAGTGCAGTAGAGACCGTCTCAACAACATACCACAACATCAAACCACAAGAGGTGGCCGTAGATATGGTCTCACAAATGACAATCTGCAGCAAGTCTGGAGAGATTATTTCCATTATAGCTACCCTCAAACAATTTGTCAATGACGGTAAAATAGACTGGCACAATCTCTATGATCAGAAAAATAAATGTACAAAGACTACATGGACCGAGTCTCTATTCCAAAGGATGTCTGAGGACTTGAAGAGGATGCCCCAGTGCGAACTAAAGAAGAAAGCTGTGTCACTTTGTAACAGGGGCATCACCATCTGTAGACAGCTGGCAACGTATCAGCCAGATCAGAAGTGGGATGAGAAAAAAACGAAACAGCTCATAAAGAACTTGCAGGAGCTGAATGATGATGCCCTCGAATTTGACTGTAATAGTAAGGCCACATCAGGTTGTCCTGCTCTTACCCCCAAACCACCCATGATGTCCAAAGCAGAGAACAACAGCTCAGGACGGCAGTCTGCCGGTCAGAGAGCATCTGAGAATGCCCGTTTCCGCATCGAGCAGACCAGAGAACAACTCAAACAAACACGGGACTCGTATGAGAAGTGTGTGGAGAACATGGAGAAGAATCAGAAGGAGATGACTGATATCCTGGTTGAAATGCAGAACTGCAAGATCAAAGAGATTGACTTTGACACCACCATCAAAATGCTGGTCAAGGGTCTCGATGCCATGGGCAGAGTCAAGATACAGTGGGAGAAGATGGTGCGCTTCTTCCAGATGGTCTCCACCCTCGTGAAAACCAGCCTCAGCAAGACACTGCACAATTTTGTCACAACAGCTGATGACTCAAAGAAACTTTCTTACAACAGCAAGCTCTTTGCAAAAGACCTCCTGTACAACCAGGCCTATCAAGCCTCCAACATCGCCAGCCTGGTCCATATGATCTCAGGGACCTACACCGACGTGTCCAACAAGTACCTGATGGACAAAGTCAGCAGTCTGGGCAAGCTCATGGCCATGGATAAGAGCAAACCAGAGTTCCTTCAAGAGCGTCTGAACCTGCAGGAGACCTGCCAGGCAGCTCAGGGCAGCATCCTTCAGCTGGTCCTGAAGAACAAGAAAGAATTTGAGAGGAAAACCGATGCCAGGATGGCAAAAATAGAGGGCGAGCTGAAAGCCATTCTGCCAGCTGCTCAGCCCCAGGAGACTGAGAGAATCAAGGAAATAGTTCAGGCCGGGTTTGAAGATGGGGGATTTGGCGAAGAAGAACTAGAGAATCTCTTCTGATTCAAATTATTTTATTACACCACATTTTCCATAAACTACAAAGGGTTAGAGAAGTGAATTACATAGTATGCTTAAAAATACAAAAAAGTAGTCATGTTTTCAATCTAATATTTGCAGATAAATAACGCGTTATAATGAATTATGCAGTATATATTCTTATATGGTTTTTTAATTTCTTGAGTGTAATGTGCTCTAAGATACCAAGTCTGTAAGAAACACAACACAGCTGACAACCTTGTGTACCTTTGTGAAATGAGTCGGTCAGACAGTTGAGAATCATGAAGTAAGACATCAGTAATCTAAGAATCTTCTGACACTGTAGTCTAGATGTTGGGATCAATATATGAGTCTCTAGATAATCATGTTATATCAGTTTGGTTGCGATTAGCAAGTAACCAAAGTTAGCTGTCATTGGTGTTAGGTAATGTTTAGCTGGCGATACACTCCTTTGTTACTTCCTTATAGTTTATTTACAGATGCTACTAATAAGTCTGTAATCGATGTGACAATGTACACCTTAGTAAAGCATGAATCAGTGTCATCCTGTTAGATTTGTATGTTCATATAAGCCAAGACAAAGTGATAAAAAAATAATTTTCAAGAGACACTAATGAGATCACACGTTATTTATATGTTATGTTATGCTAGGATGTTGTGCGGTGTCTTTTCATAAGAATTTCAGTGCCCAGTCTGACTCTGTGTTGTTCTGTGCATCTGACAATAAAATACTTGAACTTGTGAACGTATTGTCAACGTGTTGTCTACGTGTTGACAACAAGTAAGACACATTGTTAAAGGACTGTACTGTGCCTGGAAGACAATTATCCAACCAGTTCCAAAGTTAAAAAGAATTGCTACAATTCCCACCGCGCTATGAAATGTGACAAGCTCATCCTCTGATTGACAGAGTATTGAGGTGTGCATGGACCATCAGACTGGGTGGATGTGTCAGGTGAAAGGAGGGGTCCTGTGTGGATGTGTCAGGGGAAAGGAGGGGTCCTGTGTGGATGTTTTAGGGGAAAGGAGGGGTCCTGTGTGGATGTGTCAGGTGAAAGGAGGGGTCCTTTGCTGCCAGACAGAGACATGAAGGAACACATCAGTAATGTAAGGAAGCAGAGCATTTGACACGGCACCTGTACATGTTGGGATGAGAAACACAAACATGCCCGCATCTAAATAACTTTCATATTTAGTAGGAATTGCAGTCATATTATTATAAAATATCCCATGAAGCCATAACATATTTCACAGTAGACTATGTGTAGCAACAGCCAGTAATCTCTACTATTGAACAAATGAATGAATGAATTCATTTAATCTTCGTCAAATATGTTAATTTTGCTGGGTTTAATTTATTTTACTTAATACTATATTTTCATTTGCAGATTCATTATCAGCTTTGTCTTGACTGGAAGACATTGTTCTGGCTATACACTGTGTGTGTGGGTACTGTGTGTGTGTGCGTGCGTGCGTGCGTGGTTAAGCTTTGACTCAACTCAAGGTAGGGTGATGGAAAAGCAACAATGGACATTTCTAGATCATCTACTGAAAATGAAACCTCCCCAGGATGACCCAATCTTGATCACGACCAACATCATTCACCTCTAGACTAGTTGGAATGGAACACCATAAATGTGGGATGGCCAGAGACAGAACTCCTACAGAACAGACAGAAAATGCCAAGATTAAGTGGTAAGTGGTAATTTCTTTATATGTTGAGGGGTTATCTGTAACATGGCTTCTGCAACCAGCCACCCCTACAATTCAATTTCTCATTTGCATCCAAGTAAAATAGATCCAAATGGGAAAAATAATCTTTCAGACATTTAAGATATCATGTATGGTCTGTAAGTGGTAATTCTTTATATTTTGAGGGGTTATCTGTAACATGACTTCTGCAACCTGCTATCATCCTATGGCGAGACTTACAAAATAGGCCTTGGAATTTGGGTATGCAATTCTAGGCGAAAATTGCCCAAAAAAATGCCAGTTTCACAGTTTGAGAGAAAGGCTGATTATCTCCCCAGGATGTGAAAGCAGAGCTGCCTCTCCTCCTTTCCTGTAAAGCCCTGCCGTGCCACCCACTGTCAAGTTCCTAGGTGTTTTCTTTAACTCTCTGGCCCAACTTGAAATGGCCTGGTACATGAACCCCAAAGGACGCACGGGACAACTCTTTCCAACACAGCTTAATTTTTATTTGTTGACTGGTTGGTGTATTAGGTTGAAAACCTTAAAAACACAAGTTATACAAAAAAGTCAAATACATTTCAAACAATCAGTACCAAGTACCAAGATTACAACTAACACAAAAAGCCAAACTCAAATGCATGCAGCAAACTGATATCATGCTGCCTGTATGCTGTGTGCTGCTTGGTTGTTATTATAATACAAATCAAACGGTTCATCCTATCATCAACCATCAATGTCTATAGCAGCACTTCCAACAACAAATAATCACAATAAGAAACAAAATAAGCAACAGTACCAGTGGCTTCTTTGGTTGTACCACGAGTAGATCCTTCGTTTGCCTCTCTCTCTGCTGAAATGTTTGCTGAGAGCTCTCCTTCACAGGTGCTCCCACTTAAAATAATGAGCAGGCTGCACTGGCCTGCTAGTGGTGCATTGTGGGACTTGCAGTTTTTTAAGGCAATGTTAATTTTACCTTAACACCCACCCACCCACAAACCTGAGGCTGTCCAGTTCAACCCCAATAAAATCACACCATGTGATGTAGATAAGAGGGTATTTAGATATGAAGGATTGCAGATTGCAGTACTATTAGAATGGGTTTGAGACCGTTGATCAAGCTGACTTTCACTGAGATATGTGGCCTGTTGCAGATTGCTACTCACTAGGGTCCATGTCAGTCTGCCACAAGAAGGGCATGCACCCAGTACTGTTGCACAGTTGCCATGGCAGCTACACTCATTCCTCATGTATAAAACGTGTACTACTACTTTCCTTGAGTGGTCCCCTTCAAAATGACATCAGATAGTAGCTTAATGACTTTGTCCCACTCAATTCGTCTGTTATCTGTTATCTATGGAAAATGTGTTCCCGTTGCAGATTTTTGCCTCATTATCATATTCTGAAATCACTATCTACTAACTATAGGGTCAGTTTTCAACCATGCCAACTGTCTGTCACGGACTTCATGCTAGAAACAGACTTCTCCAGTCCATACAGGATGAGGCCAGACAACAAGTGAGGGGAGTGAGGAGTTTAAATAGTGTGGTGGAGGGAGTGACAGGTGTTCGTGATTATAATTCGGGGACTGGGAATGTGACGGAGGCAGGTGAGTTGAATCAGGAGGGGGCGTGGCAGGAGTAGGGCTCAGTGCAGGTGTGACAATATCATTCAAAAAGCTTCTACTCCGAGCCACCAGGGGTCGTAACAGACACTGTCATTCAAAAAGCTTGGTCAGTTACTACTGTGGAGCTTGTGTAGATACTGAGTCATTTTTATACCATATATTTTTGAAGGATTACTCTGAGTATAAGGGGTGTTACCCCATAGTTCCATCCCTTCATGAATATGCAACCTGTCTCTTTGCCATCATTCTGTAAAGGGTCTTTCCATTCATAAGAAGAAGTATGATGTGTCAAATTGTCCTATAGCACCTGACTTTTGGACATAAGCAATGGACATAAACATTGCGAAGATCTCTCCACCACGCCATCTATTGCCATCATGGGGGAGCTCGTCTTCATCTCCTCAGGTACTGACTTCTTCATCATCAAGAACCCCCCCCACCAACCGGCTTCAAGTACATAAAGTCCCCAGACTCTGTAACTCAAGCTGGCACGCATTCAACGAGGCCCACAAGAATATGGATCAGATCCACATTCACACGGCCACAGTTCCTGATTACATGAAGACAGCAGTCAAGATCCTTTTCCAGGAACTCTCCTACCTAATCAACTGGAAAACATCTGCACCATTGCAGATGACATGTGACACTGGAAAACTGGCAGAGTTGAAAAGAAGTATTCTGATGTCATCAATTTAATCCAGGAGCTGTGTCAGGCCTGTGTCAACACTTTTATGGAGAAGTGCGGAGAAAGTTAGAATAAAACTAGAGGAAACAAACATGAGAGAGCACATTTTTTTTTTTTTTAATCATTTTTACAGTTTAGGAACAATTTCAGAATGTGTAACTGGTATTTAGATATAAGACATATGTAATCAACCAATGATGTCTACATTAAAATAAAAATATTTATAACACCCATATTATTAAAGGAGGGTTGCATTATTTCATGATGTAATATTTGACACTGATAATAGTCCAGTGGAAATATTTGTTTTTGTGAGGACTTTCAGTGATATCACATTCAACATGGTTAATGTCTGCTAACAGGAGCTAACTAGCTAGTGTATATGGACTACATGATTAGTAGAATAAATAATACAACCTAAAAAAAGGTAAAAGGTATGGGAAATCAAATATTAAATGTCAAAAACATATTTCAATACAATATAGGTGTGTATAAGAGGTAAAGTTTGAACTGTGGGTAATATGGCCTCATACAATGGCCTTTACATTTGTAACCCCTACGTAATTGCTGCAGGCTGTGCAAGAAAACTTACTTTACCCATCTAATTCATCTCTGGTTATGCATTTTTTTACTACCAGCTTTTCCTTACAATCAAGATAATCTTCTCCAGCCAGGACCACCTTTCTTCTGGCCCAGTGCTAGAAGCCAAAAAAACCGGCCACCTTTCCCCAGAAGGACGGGCTCTTCTTCTTCTCCTGCGCTTTCTTCTGATCTGTCTGTAGCTTTCTGATGTCCTCCTCCATGTCCTGAGCACGCCTCTTAAAGCCACAATCCAGTAGCTCCCGCTGCTCCTGAAACAACACACACAAGATGGAAAAACGTAAACACACGTCTCCAAACATAACACACTGATCTCAAACACCACACACTTAAATGGCATCTAGTGTTTAGTTTGCTGAATTGCAACAAGCTGAATAGCCTTCCCTCTACAAGAGTGGGCAAGTACCTACAGTGGCCATCAAATGCTATAAAAACACGAAAAGCCCCATCTCGAGCCAGTGTTTTGGTTCTGGGCTAGGGCTGAACGATTTGGGAAAATAATCTAATTGCGATTTTTTACCAAAATATTGCGATTGCGATTTAATATGCGATTTTTTTTTGTATCCTCTTTTTTTCCCCAACAAAATGGAATGAATGATTTAAATATGACCAACACAATATTAGATACATTTAGTGTAAAATATTCTTTCCCACATTTTACATTTTTATTTAACTGTTTTATTACAGAAACAAGAACAACAAATAGGTGGCTTTGCCACTGTGCATTTAAGTAATTTAAAAAAAGTAATTTTAAGTATAAACACTAGGCATGCACTTTTTAAACACTGTGTGCAAAATTTACCATCTTAAAAAAAAAAAAAAAAAAAAAACATTTTTTAATCGCGAACGTTGCGGTTAGAAAATCGCGTTCTATCATATCGCGATTAAATCGCAAATGCAATTAATCGTTCAGCCCTATTCTGGGCTACTGTAGAAACATGGTGGACTCCATGGAAGTGGAACCACTCCCTATGTAGATACGAACAGGGTGCGATTTGTCAAAAAAACAGAGGGGGGGGATGTTCTTTGTTTTGTTTTTTTTTAATCATGAAAAAACAATCAATAAATAGGCCTAATTCTTTTCAAGTTAACGGTAGACCCTATTAGGTTACATTTTGAACAGTTGAACATTTAATGCAAACTAAAATATATAAAATACATGAATATATAAAAAGTATTTTCTCAGATGTGTTCTTTGGATAAATGTTTTAGACGTCATCATTAACTGAGCTCATTTGGCTCAGTTACCTTGAGTTTAGCTGATAGCATTGCCCCAAATCTGTTTCCATGGATGCGTTACCTTCAATGTAGCTATGATTAGCATTCCCTCAGACCTACCTTGAGTTTAGCGGTTACAACCCGCTCCAGCTCTGCCTGGGCTCTCACTCTTTCCCCCTCCATCTTCACCTCCAACTGCCTGATGTTCTCCTCATTGCTTCTCTCCAGGTCCCACATGGCTTGCTGCTGGAGCCTGTTACGCTGTACCAGAAGTTTCTGCTGCTGCTCGGCTTCCTTCCGCCTTACCTTGTCCTCTGAGAGAGAGAGAGAGAAAGAGAGAGAGAGAAAGATAGAAATATGTGACTTCAGTAGGTTAAATCCAGTCTGGGGAAACATTCACAAAAAGGTGAAAGTGGTTTTTATCCACCAAGTCATTTACATCTGTGAAGTGATGATTACAGAGGCAAGACACTCCCTGTTTATCCAATTCTCATTAAGGCCATGAGACTTATCAGCCGCTTTTGACACAGTCAACCACTGCACCTTCTGTCTATTCTGTCAAGTATGGGCATTTTGGCAGGGCACACTCCTGGTTTGAATCTTACCTCACTGGGCGCTCGTTCAACGTGTCATGGCATGGTCAGCTGTCTTTACCTCACCACCTCAGCACAGGGGTGCCCCAAGGCTCGGTGTTGGGACCACTTCTCTTTGCTATGTACTCACCAGGTGGTACTCACCTCGTTGGGCCCTATCATATCACTGCTATGCAGATGATACCCAACTGTATCTGTCTTTCCCGCCTGATGACACCACTGTCTCGGCACGGATCTCGGATTGTCTCTCTGATATATCCACATGGATGAAGGATCACCATCTTCAAGTTAATCTGGCTAAAACGGAACTGTTGGTCTTCCCAGCCAAACAGGCCAAACACCGCAAGCAACATCGATATCAAAATTGACTCCTTATGTCTTGCTTCTTCCATAGCAGCAAGAAATCTAGGTGTCATTATCGAATGACCAACTAATATTCACAGACCACATTGCCTCGGTCTCCCCGTACCTAACCCAGTATGCCACCCAGCTGGTGGTACAAACCTTGGTGATTTCGTGCCGTTGACTACTGCAACGCACTCCTAACGGGCACACGTCACCCTGCTACTTATTGAGCTCCACTTGCTGCCTGTAGCTGCTCGCATTAAGTTCAAGTCACTTATGCTTGCTTACAGAGTGACTGCTGGTTCTGCTCCCACTTACTTAAAGGGCAAATGTTACCCCCCGGATGCTGCGCTCGTCTAATGAGCACCTCCAGGGGGGAGGATACGTACAGCTGAGTACAAAACATGTTTGTGTATGCTGTCAATTATAGCTCCTAGAAAGAAAGGAAATCAGAACTGGACAAAATTGCCAGGTCAGACTAAGTCTTTCACTGTAAAACATTTCAAAATGTTTGAAATCCTGTCTGTTTAAAACGTCCCCCTCACCTTCCATCTTCTTTTGGGCTTTAGTTAGCGAGCAGTCAGCAGCACGGATGCTCTTCCCAACTACGTTCTTCTCCTCCAGATACTCTGTCAGGACCTCCTCACTCTGACAACACACACACACATATACATTTAAATTATTTATTTGAATCCACCAATCATATTCTGTACAGAAAGGATTCAAACATTTCTCAGAGGTTGAATACAGCTTAGTGACTCATGGGTACAAGAAACATATCCTACGCCAAACAGCAAGACTACCTACCTACTACACATTAGGGCTGTCAAAATGGCTCAAAAATGACGTTCGAATATTCGCTTTAAAAAAACACATATATTCGAACATATTCGAATTTCTGGTTGCGCATTAGGCACGTCAATAACAGGACAAATTAATACAACGAGACATAACTACTTTTATAGGTAATTTATTTAAGTTTAAACATATTTAACAACATATTACCTACACAAAAATACGTACATTAACTAATGGCCAAGACCGCAGAGCTTGCTTGCACACACTCGCACTCTTTCTTTCTCCCTCTCTCTGCCTCTCCCGCACCGCCTCGCTCTCTGCACATAGCGGTTTAAATGAACGACAACAAGGGATACGGTACCTCGGTTCCAGTGCTTCACAGAACTCCCTGAAGCCTATCTCATCCACCACACTGGTCGGCCTCATATCCTTGCATATGAACGAAATCAATTTTTGCGTGCAGGCCTCCTGTCGTGCCGCAGGCAACGAACTTGTGACGGACGGCGCAAAATATGTATCCAAACGTGGCTGTTTCGCTGAAGTTCCACATAGTATGCCGTATTCACTTGGATGCACATTTTGGAGATGTAGCCTCACGTTGCTAGTTGTTGAATGGTAAGCTAACGCTACCTTACATAGCTTACACACTACTTTATCTGTAGGCTCAACAAGTTTACAATCAACTGCCCAAAATCCGAAATATTTCCAGACATCACTCTTTAGATTTTTGGGGGTTACAATCACTTTCTCTGCTGCGGTCAAGCAGGGTTCTGCACTTTCTGCCATCTACCACCAAGTCAACTGTCACCAGTGAGGCAACTTGTTGAGCCTACAGCTAAAGTAGTGTGTAAGCTAGAGTTAGGTTACCATTCAACAACTAGCAACTTGAGGCTACATCTCCAAAATGTGGAGATGTAGCCTCAAGTTGCTAGTTGTTGAATGGTAAGCTAACTTTAGCTTACATAGCTTGTACACTACTTTAGCTGTAGGCTCAACAAGTTTACCATCAACTGACCAAAATCCGAAATATTTCCAGACATCACTCTTTAGATGTTTGGGGGTTACAATCACTTTCTCTGCTGCGGTCAAGCTGGATTCTACACTTTCTGCATCTCGCAAGTCAACTGTCAGCAGTGACTCTGTGCCAGACAGTGAGACTCCTGTGACCTGTCCCTGATCTCAGGCGCGCGCCCACCCGCAAAGCAGACAGTGCTGCCGCTGTTTTTTTTTTTTTTTTTTTTTTTACATTCGAATATTAATTTTCACATTCGAAATTCTATTTTTAACAACTATTCGAATATATATTCGAATTTAGAATATTCGTTGACAGCCCTACTACACATACACACACACACACACACACACAAATACACACAGAGATACATAATAAAACTTGTAATAACCATGAATTGGTTGCAACACACACGCACAAACACACTCAGTCGAACTCACCATGACTCCCTTGCGTTTTTCTGATCTGTAGAGTTGAGCTCCTCTGTTGAGTGCAGAGCGGAAGTCTTCATAGCCCCCAGACCTCATGTAGGAGCCGTTGTTCAGAGCTTTCTCCAGAGAGGCAAACGCCTGAGAGATGACTGACCGGCACACCTCACGAGACACTTTTACATTCTTCTTACACAACTCCCCATACTCTTTCGCCATGTCTGTCTGTGGAAAGAGGGACAAGAATGATCCAGGGCATTAAAGTCATTAATACAATTCCTAATTTAGATATTTTTCGGATCCAAACAGCATACACTGTTTATTTGTTTTGGGTTTATTTGACCTTCGTAAATATTCATCCCGAAACGGGGACACATTTGCAAAAAAGAACAAATCAAGATGCATGGCAATACTCTTTTTATCTACTCTTTCTATGTCAGAAAGCAAAATATTTAACTTTTCAAAAAACCTTCCCAGAGCTTGGTCCTATAACTGCTGTAGCATGCTCTGCCTGAGTTTGTTAAATGAAATGTGTGTTTCTGTGTGAGAGTGTGTGAGTGTGTGTATGTGTGTGTGTATATCTGAAACTGATGGTACCACAAGCTGCTGCTGGTATTTGTGGTCCTGGTCATTGAATGATTCATTGATGAAAATGCTGATGGCCAGTTTCTCTGCAGCAGTGTGAATCATAGACAGCGCCTCCTGAGTCTCTGTGGGGAACTTCACTTTGCGCTCCATCTCCGCCCGGTAGAACTTCAGAGCCTCTGTGATGGCCCGGCCGTTCTGGATCGCCGCCAGCGACTCCACAGCGCTCTCTAGACACGGCACCTTCCCACTGCGGATCGCCTCCACATACGTCTCTGCCAGGTTGCCCAGCACTGCAGGACAACAGAGATGCCATTAGAGACCATTAGGGCAACAGAGATTACATTACAGACCATTTAGTCAGCTTCAGACCAGCGAAATACATCCACTAGAACATTTATCAATTATATACTGACTACTGGTCTTCTGCCGAGACCAGCATCCCTTCCTTCCACTGGTTTTTAGACTAGACCAGCATCTCTTCCTTCCACTGGTTCTTAGACCAGACCAGCATCTCTACTGACTACTGGTCCCTTGTGACAGCTCTTTCTCCATTAACTCCTGTGGTATGTGGACAATCAGGAATGAAGCTCTCAAATTCTGCCTTTGAGCCCAAAGGCTGCTGGAATCAGGTATCAGGTAGTGACAGGTTCTACTCACTCCTGCCGTTCAGCCCCCGGCCTCCTCTCATGGCCTTGACCTGGGCGCTGTGGTGGATGTAGCTGCAGAACGCTTTTGCCTGCTGCACAAAGCTGGACTCCAGGTCAGAGTCCCTCAGCTGCTCCATGCGTTTCATGTCTTTGCCGCTGGCTGGACGTTCCATCACGAAGCAGCGCCGCACAGCAAAGAAGTCCCTCAGGTTCTGCCGCAACTTATTGTGCTTAAGAACTTCCGGGGAGGAGCCTGTTTCGACTAGAGACACAATCAACCAATTCTCATTAATGATGAGGAGAGAGTGACAGGGCAATGTGTGTGTTTGTCTTAGCACGTGCATGTGTGTGTGTGTGTGTGTGTGTGTGTGTGTGTGTGTGTGTGTGTCTCTCACCTGGTTTCAGCTTCAGGGCGTTCTCCAGGTACTCATCGGCAGTGATGGGTTTGCCCTTCAGCTCCAGCTCCAGAGTAAAGTCTCTGACCGTCCACACGAAGGAGGGGAAAACCAGCATCAGTTCTGTCTTCCGGTCATGCTCACTGGACTTTACCTTGATGTGCTCCGTCAGTTCAGCAACAAACCTTTAGGGGGAGCTGTTCAGGAAAGGTGCATCTCATTGAGAGATTTTTTGCAGACGTTCTGTTTCTCATTGGCACAATATTCAAACATGAAGTTAATTTTTCTGTGTGTGTATCTGTGTTTGTGTGTGTGTGTGTGTGTGTGTGTGTGTGTGTGTGTGTGTGTGTGTGTGTGTGTGTGTGTGTTTGTGTGTATCTGTCTGTATGTGTGTGAAAGGATACTGCAGTTTTTCCAGGGCATTGTTGTCGATGGTGCCCAAGCTGTTGTAGACCAGAGTGCTGCTGAGTAGGAGAGTCAGACAGAAGATCCAGGTGTCGTGTTTCTCATCGCCCTGGAAACCACAGAAATGGATTGTTGGGAATAATGTTTGATCTTTGTTGACGTTGACACACAGAACTACACCTGCATTGAGCTATAGGAACACAGTGTAACATATGAAGGACACAGAATGTCATTGCCAACCCTATATACACAATATAGCATGGGCAGGGATTAATCAACACAACACACACACACACAATTTCATATTTGTTCCAGACTATGCATCACACAGCCCTCACCTTCTCTACGTCTCCCAGCCCCTCTGTGTCCAGCAGCACCAGGGTGTGACCTGATGAAAGGAGGGACATAAGAGTGTGTCTGTGAATGGATAAACACACACACAAACATTTTCTGTGTGTGTGTGTGCGTTTGTTTGTTTGAGTGTGTGTCTGTGTGTGTGTGTGTGTGTGTGTGTGTGTGTGTGTGTGTGTGTGTGTTTGTGTATGCGTGAGTGATGCATGCCCACCTGCTTTATTGGGGTGAGGCACACACCACATCCAGATGCCCTTGGTCTTGGACTCGATGGTGCTGCCCAAAGCAAAGCCTGAGAGGGTCACAATTACCAAGGTAATAATTACCACGGTAACAACTACCATGACAAGATCCAGGTACATTGATAGTTTCTGAAGAAGCATTAGGGAATCTTAAAAATAAATAAAAATACAACACTTAAACCTGTTTGTGTCCCAGCCAGCCGGTTCATGAGGTAAGACTTCCCCGTGCGGTAGAGCCCCACCACAGCCACCACCACCACCGGCTGCTGGATCTGCTCCAGGATCTGTAGCGACCTCTGTTGGACACGCAAGCGCCCGTCTGTCCCATTATCAATCAGACACACCGGCTCCTTCATGGCAACAATGCCTGGAATCACACACACACACACACACACACACACACACACACACACACACACACACACACACACAGACACAGACGAGTCCCAAATCACATAAAAAATATAATATAAACAACAAAAACAGGATTTAGAAGAGCTGGACCCACATTGTAAAAGCATCCAGCAAGGTGACCTTGAGCGTCATGAAAGGTGCCATTAAATAAAATGTATTATTATTTTATTATTATTTGTGACACAGAAGCCCAAAAACACATATTTAGATCATCTGTGGTGATCATAGTGATATTCCTATTGCATAACACTGTCCTTGGAGACTTCATTACCCTTCATTTATGCCACACACGTGGTAACGGATGCTAACGGATGCTAACGGATGCTAATGGTGACAGAGGACAGTGAGGACCAATGGCACAGTGGTTTTGACCTTTGACCTATTCAGCTGAGGGGGAGGGCCAGACTGATGAGGCAAGATGGCCACTAGAGAAGTAGAAGCTAGTTAAAACATTAGTATCGTGTTGTTTAAAAATGAATATGAGCTTGTTTTCTTTGCATTATTCGAGATCTGGAAACACTGCAACTTTTTTGTTAATTTAACCAGTTGTCATTTTTCTGACAATATTTTGATTTGAGAATTGGTAGAAATGTTGTCAGTGGTTTATAGAATAAAACAAAAATGTTCATTTTACTCAAACACATACCAATAAATAGCAAAACCAGAGAAATTGATAATTTTGAAGTGGTCTCTTAATTTTTTCCGGAGCTGTATATATATATATATATATATATAATTGCCACCACCGACATGTTTTCGCTGTTGCTACTTTACTGACCCTTGTGACAGTAACCCTATGAGCGCACTGTATACCCAATAAGCAATTTTTGTATGCATCATGTACTATATACCAGATGATGTTTGTATATATACATATATATATTATGTACATCTACCACATGTATGCTGTGTACATTTACCCCGTACAGAGCTGTGCAAATGTACCTCTTGTTTCCCCCCTTCCTATCTATTCCCGGCTGACCTCAACCAGATTGGTTCCCTCTTATGTGCTGTGGTTCTGGTTGGGTTCAGGCACTGGGCTCTGTGGTTCTGGTTGGGTTCAGGCACTGGGCTCTGTGAAGCACTTTGGGACTATTGTTTTGGCGCTATATAAATACAATGAGCTGAAATGAGCGTAGATTTAAAATTAAATTATAATAAATGAGAATGAATGAGAATAAAAAATAATATTGAATTGAAAATGTGTTTGTGAAATTATTGGAAGAACTGCTGCTATAATTTTTTTTTACATAAAACAATTCAAACAAATCAAAATATATGCACATACAGTATAAGTCTGTCTGCACATATAACATACAAATAGTAAATATATTTTTTACTATAAAATACAATTTTGAATATTTACATATATTTCAAAGGTGCTCATCAAAATATATTGATATATACTATCAGATGTATTCAATGAAGAAGGAAATGCTGGCAGTAGTAACACAACAGTAACAAATACTGATGGCAAAGTGTGTCTGTACTCTACCCAGCCAGGAGCTTTGGGATTCAAGCCTCTGCTTAATGAATGTGTAAATGTAATTACAGGTGTAAATGTGTAAATGTTATAACAGGTGTAAAAGGAAGTTAATATATTTTAAATGGTGTTTACTACAGCTTACCTCCTTTGAGTGGTGTTTCGGAGTGTCTATGCAGAGGGTCCTGTACAGATGAGAGTGTTTGTTATTAGTTATTGTTTTACTTCATCAGGCAGTTGACTGAAAGGGAACACCTGTACACATGTTTTCAAACACTCAAAATGAACACGGAACCTCCAACTACTCTTGGCTAATTTTATTTCAGGCTCAGTGTGATGTGGTGATGTACTCCTCCTGCTCCTCCTAGCAGCTAGGGGGCGCTACTCCATCCCCCCACATCCCCACAGCTACAGACACTCCACCAAGCGTATAAAGCCCAACTCACCTCCTGCTCCCCCCAGCCAGTGTGATCAGAGGTGTCAGGGGCGTGTTTGGAACAGTAGGGGGCGTTTCTCCACTCCCCCACATCCCCATAGTCACACACACTGCCACCTACGGACACGTGTGCCTGAGACAGAGAGGGGGCAAGCACAGATATTTGAAATTGAATTCATTATTGTGCAGTAAACAGGTGGCAGAGGTTCAACATTCTGTAAATCTAGTGTTTAGGCTGCTGAATTGCAACAAACTAAATAGCCTTCCCTCTACAAGAGTAGGCAAGTCTTACAGTGGCCATCAAATGCTATAAAAACACGAAAAGCCCCATCTCGAGCCAGTGTTTTGGTTCTGGGCTACTGTAGAAACATGGTGGACTCCATGGAAGTGGGACCACTCCCTATGTAGATACGAGGGGCTCATTCTAAACTAACGAAAACACAACAATTCGTAGTTACAGATAATTACACACCAATGAAAACATAATTATGAATACTATATTCCATTTCTGCCAATAGATGCCACTAAAGACTACACACTGTGCCTTTAAAACATACAACACCATACACATCATACCTCCAATAGGAATCATACAAGTATTTTCTTAGATGTGTTCTTTGGATAAATGTTTTAGACGTCATCATTAACTGAGCTCATTTGGCTCAGTTACCTTGAGTTTAGCTGAAAGCATTACCCCAAATCTGTTGGATGCGTTGGATCCATGGATGTACCTTCAATGTAGCTATGATTAGCATTCCCTCAGACCTACCTTGAGTTTAGCGGTTACAACCCGCTCCAGCTCTGCCTGGGCTCTCACTCTTTCCCCCTCCATCTTCACCTCCAACTGCCTGATGTTCTCCTCATTGCTTCTCTCCAGGTCCCACATGGCTTGCTGCTGGAGGTTGGTACGCTGTACCAGAAGTTTCTGCTGCTGCTCTGCTTCCTCCCGCCTTACCTTGTCCTCTAAGAGAGAGGGAGAGACAGATAGAGAGAGAGAGAGAGAGAAAGATAGAAATATGTGACTTCAGTAGGTTCAATCAGCCTGGGGAAACATTCACATACAAGGCTGGTAGGTATCTCCTGAACACCTTGAACCATTTAGTAAAATCCATAGATATTATTATGACGGTTCTCATAATATTTATAATAATGGTGTAAATGTGTAAATGTTATTACAGGTGTAAAAGGAAGTTAATATAATTAAATTATGTGTTTACTTCAGCTTACCACATGTATGCTGTGTACATTTACCACTTGTTGTTTCCCCTCCCCTTCTGCCACGCAACCTTACTACAGCTTACCTCCTTTAAGTGATGTTTCGGAGTGTCTATGTAGAGAGTCCTGTGCAGATGAGAGTGTTTGTTATTAGTTATTGTTTTACTTCATCAGGCAGTTGACTGAAAGGGAACACCTGTACACATAATTTCAAACACTCAAATGAACACGGAACCTCCAAATACTCTTGGCTAATTTTATTTCAGGTTCAGTCAAATAGTGTTATTTGCAGGTTTAATTGACTCATTCATTTGATTAGTTAAACCATTTACTAAACAGGCAAGAGAGAACGGCAGTGGCCAGAGGCAGAAGACACTCCACCAAGCGTAAAAAGCCCAACTCACCTCCTGCTCCCCCCAGCCAGTGTGATCAGAGGTGTCAGGGGCGTGTTTGGAACAGTAGGGGGCGTTTCTCCACTCCCCCACATCCCCACAGTCACACACGCTGCCACCTACCGACACGCGTGTCTGAGACAGAGAGGGGGCAAGCACAGACATTTGGTAAATAAACAAAACAAGGCTGACTTCAGTCAGTTTTTTGTGGCACAAACGACAAGCACAGACATTTGGTAAATGTGAAATTGAAGTCATTCTTGTGCAGTAAACAGGTGACAGAGGTGCGGCATTCTGTAAATCTCCCCGCAATGTGATGCTCTTACATGTTTGTATAGGTGGTGTAAAAAATGCAAGTTTATCCAAACAGAGCATGCGCTAAAGAAGAGCAGAACTACGAGGCATCATCCGCTGGAAACACACCTTGTAGGCATGACCTCTGTGCGTGCTGTTCTGGAAACAGTCCTCACACAGCACAGAGGTGGGTTCCAAAGCACAGTCCCTGTGAAGACACATCATGACTGGGTACAATAAATGTTGAACAGCAGGATACTACAGTACCACACACAATATAATTAATAGAACCACACACACACACACATGTACTATTTCCTCATTAAAGGTGAATGTAGGGCTTTAAGTCATCAGGCGACCCATGAAGTGCAATAAGGGACAAATATGAGACCTCATGCACATAAGTATAGAGTGTGTGTGTGTGTGTGTGCATGTTTGTGTGTGTGCATGAGCACAGTCCTGCATCCATGTTGTCTCCTGACCTGCATGAGTAGATGGTCTCTCCTTTCTTGGAGACTCTCCCACACAGCGGTGTGTTCTTCTGCCAACTCTGCACCCAAAACAAAGGCCATCATCAGTGCAGACCTGACATCATGTGACCCCTAAAGCTCATGGGTTCCCCAAAGCAGCTGGAATAAGGGCCTGTTAGCCACGGTACCGTGTTTCTGTAGTTCAATTAGAGTTCCTTTAGCTAAACTAAAGTTCCTGTAACCCAACCGATCACTACTGTGCTGGACGTCACTGTAAGAGCAGTTTAAATGTCTGTGTGGATAGCTATTAAGATAATTATTAATGAATGAATACATTGTGATATTTCAAATAATAATACTTTTTATGAATTGCTAGTAAGTAACATGAGTTTTACACCACAACATATTTAAGAAAATGAAAAATAAGTGTTTTTGTATTACAGTTTTTCACAATTGTTAACACACGTTTTTCAAAACAATAACGGCTTTCTCAAAACTGCACACAGAAAACTGAAAACCTCACACACAAAATGCTAAACCTGACACTCCCTTTACAAGATGACTCTTTGCCATCAAATCTCTTAACTGTTCACAAAATGGAACTCGTGTTTTCATTTGGTACACACAGCCATATTTTCAAAAGACACACACATACATTCATTGAGTACACACAACTAAGCATTTGCTGCACACTACCAAGCATTTAGAGCACACTGCAGTGCAAAATTGAACACAATCATCGAAATGGAACATCATGAATGACAATGACTCTGGAGAATGAACCATTTCTCCTTTAGTAAAATGTCTCAGTGTAGGCCTACTTTTTTCATAGTCAAACATAAAACAGCACACAAATATGCAGCAAAAAAAGGTTTTATTTCGGTACACACTGGGAACAGTACAGTACTGTAAACCGTGTGATACCGTTGTTCTCACAAACCATATTTACAATTTCAGTCTCCTGTTCGGCGGTGAAAGTGTGTGTTCTTTCTCCACGGTGTGGTTCACTTTCAGTCCTGCAAAATACAAATACTGTGAGCACGATGTATTCTATTGATATGTGTCGTCACCGCGACCTTAATGTTTTCCCTTGGTTCAGACCCCTCTGAGACACACAACACCAGACATGAATAAAGTTTAACAGTTTTATTGTAGAGGGCCGGCAGCCACACACACACTTAGAAGCACACAGTCCCTGGGCAAAATATAGTACATAGTTTAGGCCCAGCCTATCCTATGTAACCCACCCCAATCACACAGGATAAAGAGGCGAACTAATAGCCAGTCAGGCACCACAAAGGGGGGAGGAGGAGTACAACTTAATTGCAGAGAGGCCACTTAGAAATAAGACATGCAATACATTAGAAACAAACTCCCCACAGCAAAGCCCCCAATATTATTCCCAGCTAGGCAAAACACTGGTGTTACAATTCACACGTGAAATATACATAAGCAATGTCCGTGCACAGATGGCTCACACACACCCACAGCAAGCTACACCACTGTTACAGTTCGCTCCCACGCTACACTAAACAGCCCCTCGTCCGTTAGGCTGCACTTACCTCCCCAGCAAGTGGAAACCAATAAGAGGGGCTCACCCAGTTCATGCCTGCCCCGCTAAGCGGGTGCGCTGCCGGTGATGAAGGAAAACACTTTTGGTCGGCGGCATCCCCCACGCCGACCAAAACACAGCAAAACACCCAAACCCCACGAGCTCAATAAGTCCAGGAGCAAGCGAAACAGCGGTTCATCGTTGCAGGATGAAGGAGGGAAGATCACGCCACCGTCGCACTTCCACACACCCTGGCTGGTGACAGTCTGCGTCTCTCTCTCGCACTCTTCCTCCCGATGCCGCTTCTGCTTCTCCTCTGACGGTAGCTCTGGACAGAAAGCACACTTACAAACCGGCAGGCTAGAAGCTGACCCATTCACACAGAGTATCCACTCGAATCAGTACAAGCACTTCCCTTTAGCTGGCATGCTAACACGCTTCTCTCCCCTCACGCCGGCTGGCTGGCGATTGTTGTTGTCCGGCGTGTCGCTGCTGGATCGCGTCATCACTCCAGCGTCACCTGGGAAATCTCTCCCGTTCCTTTCAGTTACCCTGTATAAAAGGGATTCCTCCGTCCAGTGTCCAATCATATAATCAACACTCCGTGGCCATTAGTCCATCAGTTCATTAGTCCACAATTATTGCCACAACGTTCTCCCCCTGCACACTGGTTACAGCACAACACACAATTATACAACCACATGATTACACACATCAATAAACAATGATAATTTTCCCAGACTGAAATGTGACATATGCAGTATTACAGTACACAAGGCAAATAGATTTCGTACCTGTTCTCCATCCTGAAGTTTCTAATGATGGCAGCAACTGTGAAGCGGCTGAGATTTGGTTGGACACTCTGGCCAGGCACATACTCTGGCACATAGTCTACCACAGCGGCCCAAATCTCATTAGAGATCACCATTCTCCTTCTTCTTTCTCCTCCTCCTCCTCCTTCTTCTCCTTGTCCTTCTCATCCTCTTCCTCCTCCTTGTCCTCCTCCTCCTCCTTGTCCTCCTACTCCTCCTCCCCCTTGTCCCCATCCATCTTGTCCTCCTCTTCCTCCTCTTCTCACTCTTACCCCTCTCCTTCTCTGGTTGTTGATCTCTTCAAAGTTTTCCATTGTTTACCAAACAAAGCAGAGGCTCAAGGCACTTTTATGCTGCAGTCCTCATTGCAAATTGCTCAACCGACCTGAATGTTTAGAGATTTGACTATTTGTGTGTTGTAGGTTGACGCTTTGAGATTTTACTTGAGAAGTGTGTGCAACAACATTGTGTGTAGTGTTTTGACAACAAGGTGATGTGTAATTGACATCAGAGTGTTAAGAAAGAAAATCAGAGTCTAATGCAGATAAGGCAGTGTGAAGTAGTGCCAAATTGGGTTGAACGATTGGTACATGAAGAGAAGGTTGTGCAAATTGTGCCGAATTTTCGCTTTTTGGGTGTTAACAACTGTGAAAAACTGTAATAAGATCAAGGAAAACTCAACCACTTTGTTCCTGTGAAGAATGTCTGATGTCTTTGCTTCCTCAGCAAAAGATGACAAAGATGATAATTAAGACTTTTCATTAGTGGAACATTCAAAGAGTATCACAAAGCATTTAAATTCTCACTTCTTTAGAGCTCATCTGTCAATGTAATGTATTTATTACAAGCCCTATACTTTTTTTCATTCTATAGTATTGTAGTTATCATTATTATTGTTGATAATGTTACTATGATATACGGTGAGCATTTTGCTGTATTGTGCATAATGCTTTGTTTGTTTTTTCAGATTTGTTCTGTAGGTCACTTTGGACAAAAGCGTTCACTAAATACCATAACCATTTTCATCCTTGGTTAAATAGTACATGCATTTTATGAAGCCTTGAGCTCTATCTGTTGGTGTGTGTATTCTGGAGTTGACATGTGAACTGACTAACATTATTGTAATGAACAGCATTGCTGTGAAAAGGTGAAGTCCCTCCCCCTTCTCACTGTGGTCCAGGAGGGAAGAAGCACTGGACTCCCCTACCTAAATGGTTGGGTCCGGATTCCCCCACCCCTGTGGAGGGGTCCAATTACCTTTTAATTGGACCCAGGTGGCCTTACTTAAGGTTCACCTCATTGTTTCATGGAGAAGAAGGACAGACTGAACATGCTGGATGGAGCTTGGACCAGGTACTAGACAAAACCTGAATGCTCAGAGGTGTACCTGGTCTAGTATAGGCTTTAGTGTGTTCAGTTTGTGTTTGTATGTTTTGGGGTTTTACAAAAACCCCACTGTAAATAAATATAGCTATTTTTATGGAAGCCACTGTCTCCTGCGTCGTGTGTTCCTGCCTGCAACCCCATTCTACCAGGCTACATCCCACATGGTGAGATGGCCGGCGCGAGCGGTCTTTCACATTTGGTGGCAGCGGTGGGATGGTACGCTGACGGAGATACTGGGGGGAAGCAAGGCAAGGAAACGGCGACCGACACTGGCAGGAGAGGGCCTACCAGCGGCTCAGCTGGAGCTGCAGCAGGAGCTGGAGCAGCAGGTGGAGCCAGAACGGGGTGGCCGACTTGTCCCGCCACTGGGTGGCGAGACTCCAGAAGGGGAGGGAAATGTGAAAAGGTGAAGTCCCTCCCCCTTCTCACTGTGGTCCAGGAGGGAAGAAGCACTGGACTCCCCTACCTAAATGGTTGGGTCCGGATTCCCCCACCCCTGTGGAGGGGTCCAATTACCTTTTAATTGGACCCAGGTGGCCTTACTTAAGGTTCACCTCATTGTTTCATGGAGAAGAAGGACAGACTGAACATGCTGGATGGAGCTTGGACCAGGTACTAGACAAAACCTGAATGCTCAGAGGTGTACCTGGTCTAGTATAGGCTTTAGTGTGTTCAGTTTGTGTTTGTATGTTTTGGGGTTTTACAAAAACCCCACTGTAAATAAATATAGCTATTTTTATGGAAGCCACTGTCTCCTGCGTCGTGTGTTCCTGCCTGCAACCCCATTCTACCAGGCTACATCCCACATGGTGAGATGGCCGGCGCGAGCGGTCTTTCACATTGCAAATTCAAAACTGTCTTGAAAAGAAAATCATCATATCATTGGATTGATTCAGAATACAAAAAAACTGGAAAATGAAGTGTAGTAAGTAAGTGAAGTAAGATTCACATTCAGTATACTGAATCCCTCAAGAGGTATAAACTTACAATGAGGGGAAATAAACTTATACTAAACCAACTGAAATATATAGAAGAATCAATTACATTCTGGGAAAATTGAAAAGATTTCTTTTTTAAATTTAGCAATCAAAAAAATGGAGAGATATGGAGAGAGCACTTCAGAAACCTATTTGACCACCCTACTTTAAATTCTGACCTGCAGCACATATCCAACGGATTGGAAAACCTTGAGGTTACTCTGAAGGCTTATCAAAACTCATTGGATTTTCTAGTAACAGCTTGTGTCCAGTGTCCATAATTGGTCATTAGATAGGCATCCAAATCATGTGATAGTTCAATAACACAGTTATTTTTTTTCTTCTGCATCAGTTCTTTTGTATGCACTTTGTATGTTGTTGATCTATATGTTGCTAATTGACTAGTATAAACTATTCATGTCATTTTTAAAGCATCCTTACTTCTCAGAATTGTTTGAAATGTGCCTAAAACTTTAGCTCTTTATCTCTTACAACGACTGTGGTAGCCTGGGTGTCGCATTATATGCATAACTGTGGTAGCCTAGGAGTCACATTATATGCATAACTGTCATCCAGCCAACATCATTCCCCACAGTAGATGCCATGAAAGAGACAAACCAGAAGAGAAAAGTAATATCTGAACAAACCTGCAACTAATCATTACTATGATATTTAATTAAAGGTGTCATATCGTGGGAAACTGTTCAACTCTTTCTCTTTCTGTGCTGTTTTGACAATGTACCACTTCCTCTTTTAACTGTAACAAGCTGTTGTGTCGAGGTAGCTAACCAACAGGCGTTTCCTTCCATTATGAAAGCTAGACTGTTTGCAGACAGTTTGTAAGCTTAGTGTGTACGTGCCTGTTTGCACGCTGGGTAGGTCATACATATAGCAATCTTTAATTCTGCTTTTGTCACACCTCTGAACCATTTGTTGGTGTATGAGAACTGGCCTAGGCAGAATTAATCCAAAACTCAGAAGATAGACAAAAACAAAAGGTACATTTCAGCAAAAAACATGGCAGATATCTGGAAATCTAACACAAGAAACATTAACACTTCAAAAACTAAGGCCTGTTTTTGACTCTGTTAGGTAGTCTGCCATGCCTGATATTTTTGTATATTTCACCTAACTAAAAACAATGAGGCAAAAGGGGCATTTATGATTATATTCTAGAAGACCTCAGCAATAACTAAATGAGAGTAAAAGGAATGTAGTATTAAAATTAAATCTAAACATATTCTTACAAAAACCTAGTTTCAGAGGTGCTCAGACTTTTTTACACTGAACCTTGTAAACATAGGTGTTAGCTCAACATAGGTGAGTTTAGCATTCAGAAAGTGTGTGTGGTTTCTATACTAATTATAAGTAATTTAGAAAGTGGCCTTTTCTTCACCTAAACCACAATGCATATTGATGAGATAGGTGTAAACTGCCCTGTGAGTGCCCCTCCCCATTATGGCCCACCTGTCAATGGTCCAGCTGCCAATATCCCTGGAATGTCATTGTGGCTATCTCTACCCCACAACCATCAGTTTTGAAAGTGCATACAAGAAAGTGCAAACAAGCTAGGTGCATATACCGTAAGTAGCTGCATATTAAGTAATAAGTGCATAAAAAGAGTATAAAAATATGGCCTATGGATGCCAAGCATCATAACAGTTTCTTTCAGGTTGAAGGCAAAGGTTGATTACATAATTTTACTTGCTTTCCCTGTGTCCTGCAATATGCACAGATCTTGGGGTTAGCACGAGGCCCACAAAATGGCTTGTGAACATGGCTGACGTCTTACAGGAGCGCAATTACTTCACGGGAGCCTAATATTAAATTCTGCGCAGACAGCAAACTCCAAACACCGACGTAACTCTGAGCATGATATGTTTTTTTACTGTATAATAGTCTTAGCGACCTGAAGTAATTTATATGATTACAACTTTTCTTGCAGAGTTGACAGTATTAGCCTAAACTCAGAACTCCAAGCATAATATGACATGCGTTTTACTCCCTATAAGTTTGTAAACAGCATTCATTACAAGAGCTAGTCAAACGAATATAACTTTCTCATCACAAATATCCTCGGCTGGGTCAAGGCGAAGCTCAAAGTGGATACGTTTTCCCTCATCGTGTTCAGCTGTATGTATGAAGTAAACATGGACTTGTTTACAGGTAAAACTCAGTGCCGTGGAGCTTTGACATGTACACTTTTTATGTAGGATGCCTAGGAGTCACATTATATAGAAAAGTAATATCTGAACAAAGCTGCAACTAATCGTTACTATATTTAATTATAGGTGTCATATCGTGGGAAACTGTTCATAAAAGGAACTCTTTCTCTTTCTGTGCTGTTTTGACAATGTACCACCTACTCTTCTAAATGTAACAACAAGCTGTTGTACCGAGAATCAGCTAACCACCAGGGCTTTGCTTCTGTTATGAAAGCTTGATCTTTTGCAGACAGTTTTTACAAGCTTAGTGTGTACGTGCCTGTTTGCACGCCAGGCAGGTCAAAAATATAGCAATCTTTAGTTCTGTTTTTTTCTGAGCTCTTTGTTGCCTGTTAGTTTCAGAATAGACTTCATGATTCTTTTACTAGTCTATAAATCACTCCATAGCCATGCACCTGAATATATAGATAATATAAATGTTCTTCTCTGTGAGGTGCACTGTGTTACCTCCTGGTATGAAATGCGCCGTATAAATAAACTTTAATTTGATGTGATTTTTGACTCTGAATCATTTGTTGGTGAATGAGCTCTGGCCTTGGCCGAGATGCTTGGCTCTGTTATTTTCTTCTGAATAAATAACACAGACAAGACTGTTTCATCATATCTTTATTTTCTGCCCCCCCCCCCCCCGGAATTTGAGAAAGTCTTGAATCGTTTTCCACAGTCTGTGCCTGTATTTTGTTTCCACTCTCACTGAAGTACGTTGTGGCAAAGGACTTCAAAGTCTTTTCACTGAGGTGCGTTGTTATGTCGGGTTTGACAATGTTAGTCACACCAAGTTGATTTGCACACAAAAAGGCTAGTAGCTTGACTAGCAACAACTGCTGCTAACATCCTGATCCGAGGTAGACTTGGAAGAGCAACCTGGGTTGCTGTCGCTGGCAGGTGCATCATCGTTTGTAGGCCTTCTACTAGTAGTAGGGCTTGGTGTCTCTCTGGACCGGGGATTAACCATTTATCTATTTTCGTGCAGCAACTGGAATTAGCTCCCGCTTCTCTACAGAGGGCATCAGCCAGTGGAATTCTGACGAGGGAGCTAACCATTGTGCCTATGTTTTGACTAACCTGCCTGTAGCTATTTTTGGCAGTGTAATTATTTTGCTACAAACTACAATTTATACATGAGTGTGTTTTTGGCATTGCGACTCGGCTATTCAGACAATTTAAGATGTCATGTCTATTTATAGGTCAGTTTGAAAATGTAATGGGTACTATGCAGTATAGAGTATGGTATAGTAAGAGTATAGTAATGTGCAGTATAGAGTATGGTATAGAAAGAGTATATTATTGTGCAAATGTTTCAGGCCTTTGCTGTAACACAGTTGTTGCTAATTGATGAGTATAAAATATTCATCTTTAAAGTATCCTTACTTTTCAGTATTGTTTGAAAGGAGCTTAAAACTTTTGCACAGTGCTGTCGTAGCTCTTTATCTCTTACAACTTCTGTGGTAGCCTAGGAGTCACATTATATGCCTAACCGTCATCCAGCCCACATCATTCCCCACAGTAAAAGCCATTAAGCAGCAAACCAGAAGATATGATATTAAATGATATGTGTCATATTGTGGAAAACTCGCTGTTTTTTACATAAGACACTTTGACATCGACACAAGTGCCCATAGAAATGAGTTCAGAAGATAGGGCCGGCTACCAGTTATTCAGCAAGTTATACCCATCAGTATGTAGAAACAACAAACAGTGATGTCACAGAGAAAGAGGAAATGTGCTGATTTAAGGAAGGAGTTGTGTATTTCCAAAAGATCTTAAGTCCCTGCAAAATTCAGCCTTTTTTTGTGAGGTTTCAGACTGAACATTTTGGCAAACTACCAGTCTGCAAACTATACTTAGCCGAAGTTCAAAGGTTTTTTTTATTTTAAACAAACGCTGTATCTGACATTGTGGGATTTAACTTCTTTGACTGATGTAAGTTTGCTAAAATGGATGAGCTAGATAACTAAGTCAATGCTCTAGCCAGAAAACTCACCTGAGAATCTGTTCTTGTCATACATTGCTTAATTTTGTACAAGACATGCAGATTCTATCCATTTATAGTTATAGTTGGAGTAAGAGATTAAGAAATGGGTTTAACTGGTTAGATTTTGGCTTTTGCAATGTTGTTCTTTGAACATAACATCGAACATAATGTCTAGCTGAGGAAGATGTATTTTTCATCGCATTTTCTGTTAATGCCCGCACTCAACAGACAGAAAGAAAATAGAGACTTTCCTACAACAATTCGATTCAATTCAATTACATTTTATTTATATAGCGCCATAACAATACAATTGTCTCAAGGCGCTTTACAGAGCCCAGAGCCTGGACCCCCATAGTGCAAGCACAATGGCAGCAGAGGCAAGGAAAAACTCCCTGTTAGTCAGGAAGGAACCTTAAGCAGAACCACGGCACATAAGGAGGGACCCATCTGCTTGAGGTCGGCCGGGTGGAGATAGGAAAGGGGGGATGGGTGAGGGTTGTGTGGCAGGAGGGGAAGGGAAACAACAAGTGTTGTACACAGCATGCATTTGGTAATGTACATAATATATATACAGACATCAGGTGGTATATACATGATACATACAAGACCAGCTTAGTAGGTATACACTGTGCTCATAGGGTTACTGTTACAGGGTAAGAGAGTAGGAACAGAAAAACATGTCGCTGGTGTCAATAATATACATATTGTATATAAATGCTAGCATAGGGTATGGGGCAGAGTAAGTGTACGGCAGTACGGTGGCGTTGGATTCTGTGGGCCGAGGGTCTCTACATGTAGATCGGGTGGAGAGACTACAGAAGCGCCCCATAGCGAAGATAGACTAGACTAGGAGAGAAAG
Source organism: Clupea harengus (assembly GCF_900700415.2). NCBI lineage: Eukaryota > Metazoa > Chordata > Actinopteri > Clupeiformes > Clupeidae > Clupea > Clupea harengus. Next base: position 56,470 of record NW_024879598.1, on the reverse strand, counting down.
AAAAAACAGAGTGAGTGGGTAGAGTTTGGCTGTCAATATGCGTAGTTGAGGAGTAGTGGTGGTGAGGAGCAATGTTTCCACATCCATCAGCAATTGGGTCATGCTATAAGGGAGAGAGAACATTTTTGTTAGTAGACAGACATCAATTTGGGAAACAGATAAGGAGATACTTTTAGGTAGTCAATTAACAGTAGGCGACATGGCCATTTTATCAGTATTAATATAGACATTGGCAATGTGATATAAAAGGAGAGGGAGAGAGAGAGGCTGCCTGGCTTGGTGTATGGGAATATTATTTGGCATTTAGTTTGGTTTGGTACATGTGGAGATTTTAATAACAAAAAGTTGAAGAATTGCGAGGTTCTAGGATACAGTCCTGAGATAATGGCCAGTCGTCTTTGTCGCCATGAATTGGATGCCAAATGATACTGTGTAAAATATATCTTGCAAAAAACAAGACATTAGCATTTTCCACATTAAGGGCCTCATTTACTAACATTTGCGAGAGCAGCGCAATCAGTGCCTTTGCCAAACCGCATACAGCGCACAAAGTGTTTCCGCATTTTGCGTAGTATTTATCAAACAAGAACTTCGTCGCGTAATCAGCTCCAGACGGGAAGCGCAACTCGCCTCTATCCAATTCAGTGGCGGGCAATGTGCGATTTTACCTAAGTGTCCCACGTTTGTAAATACGGTTCCATGTCTTTACCCGCATATTGTGTAGAAATTACGCCTGAAGTGGTTAGTAAATCTGGCCCTCGCTGTCTATTTATTATATACCTCATAAATATGCAACATGTCTTTTTGTCGTTATCCTAATAAGGGTCTTTCCTTTCGTAAGAAGCAGAATACCGTGTGAAATTGTCTTTGCCCATTATTATAAAAAGTCAGGAGCTCTCACTGAAATTGTCATTTTTCTTTCATCAAACTGCAGAAAAATTGTGAAGATCTCACTTCTGCAGCAGAGATGCCGCCCAATGCAAACTGGGAGGAGTACCTGACCCCTGCTCCCCTCTCTATTGCCATCATGGGGGAGCTGGTCTTCATCTCCTCAGGTACTGACTTCTCCATCAACAAGAACCCCCCACCAATCGGCTTCAAGTACATAAAATACCCAGACTCCTTCAGGGCCTGTCTTATGCAAATCTGTAACTCAGGCTGGCACACATTCAACGAGGCCCACAAGAATATGGATCAGATCCGCATTCACACGGCCACAGTTCCTGATTACATGAAGGCAGCAGTCAAGAGCCTTTTCCAGGACAATGATCATTTCCATACATTTACATGTAGTCATTTAGCAGACGCTTTTATCCATAGCGACGTACAAAGGAGAGAACAATCAAGCTATGATGATGAAGTATGATGAAGTTATTGAAACTCTCCGGGTGGGATATGATTGGCATGGATGGTGCTGGAGGAATGAAGTTATCTTTTACATGGTTAAAAGTTAACATTGCCATAATGCACACATTTTCTTTACACAGGAAAATATGTTCAAATCCATGTGCTAGTAATTGGGGCTCTCACACTGGCTAGATCTCTCAAAATCACATGTACTCCCAACTGTAGCCCACCACCCACCACAGATCACACTTCTCTATGGTACGCCACAGGTACCCAGGGTAAGGGCACGGGGTGAGGGCCCCTCTTGGGAGGGTGAGGGCCCCTATCGGGAGGGTAAGGGACAGGTTTGGGGTGGGGCCCCTCTCTGGAGGGTGAGGGCAGATGGGGGGCCCTCTCAGGAGGGTGAGGGACAGGTTTGGGGTGGGGAAGCCCCTCCAGGGGATACAAACCCGGGAGGGAGAAACAGAGCAGGGCATCATGTAGTGATACCAGCTGATCGGAAGCAGTCATGTGAGGTTAATGCCCATGACAACCATGACTAAAACATGGAGAATAACGCTATTATCACTCTGAACACAAGAAACACTAAAGGTAATAGTTCAGTTAAAGTTCACCAACAACATTTAAGGATCTCTGCTTCACCCCCTATGAACTCTCTCCCCTATCGACTCACCCCAAACAGCACATTTCCAGGGGACAGGACATCAGTTAGTTAGTCGCAGATAACTTGTGAAGCCACAACCTACTAAATGAGGGAAACATCCATGGGCCTGGACTGTCTACAGATTAAGCCCTTTTGAGGACCAGTAAAGCAACTGCCATCACTTCATTACTATTATGGCATCCGTTTCTTAAAATGCTGACTTTATTTAAACATTGTATATACTGTACTTTAAACCTTCTTGTGAATGAGTGAATGACAAAGACATGCGGTCCATGGTATCATCAATCCACTTGATTGCAGTACAAGCAAATTGGACAAGAAAACTTTCCAACATTCACTTTCTAACAAACAGCCTTTTCACCAAGAGCTTTTCCACTTAGAATTTGTTGTGATCTATGACATATAAGATTAATCCATTTCATAAGGTGAACACTAAATTCATAGCTTTCTTATGAAAGATAAAATAGGTAGTCGTAACAAGGATGCTCACCAGTCAGGCTTGTACCAAACCAAAGTCTTTTTAGTAACTCAGTAGGTCTACAAGCATTCAGGACCTCAACTTTACTTTCAACTTTATTGGTTTGGCTGTAGATGACGCTAAAAAATACCAAAAAACAACAGACAACAATACAACAATGAAAAAAACTAAAAAAGAAAGACCCAAGGCACACAGAGGAGAGGCTGTTTTTGGAAATCTTAAAATGTACGTCATTGTCAATCAACTTCCCTGAGCTACAGCTACCCAGTCACTATCAACATCACTGTAACAATGTCATTAGTACTTAGGCTGGTTGGAATGGAACCATCCCAGACCACAATACACACAGTGAACACACAGCAACTGAATTATAGTGCTTACAAAGCATTATACTGTTATCCATTTTCCTTTCATTATTACAGTTCAACATTCAATTCAAATTACTCAAAGGACACTATTTTTATTAAGATCATCAGTCATATTAAGGGAGACCAAAAAATATAGGGTATGGCTTTGTCAAAGCTACTTTGTTTCCCATTTACAGAGCTGGCCTGTATACAAACACCATAGCCTTTTTGAGCACCCACAAAGAACGGACAGGTAGAGGGGCGTGAAGGCAAATTCACAGAATGAGAGCACTGCTCATTTCTTGTAAGTCACGCAAGACAGCAGCTCAGTTTCATTTTCAGTTTTCCAGTTTAACGGTGATGCTCTCTCCACAATCTCTACGGACTCTTAGTCGACAGTCAACCTGAGCCTGAAGTGATAAATCAACTGGCAACATACGTAAGTATTTTATCTTGAGATCGTTTAATTTAATTTAAGGTGGAACTGAGCTCCGGAGAAAATCGTTAAAACAAGAAATGTAAAACAAGATATGTTGTTTTAGAATACTGCTGATTATACTCAGGTTTGGGGAGTAGGCTAACGGAATAGATGGAAAGGCGTTATGCAATTAGGATACAAAAAAAGGTAACTGTACATGGTACAGTAAAAAAAAAAGAAGACGTAATTAGATACTTTTAGCAAAAATTGGGATTATTAACAGGATTCCAAATAGATTTTAAAATGCACAACATTATACTATTATTCACATGCACTTTACAACACGTCGCCAGAAGACAACAGAGAAAACTACAAGTCTATATGATGACCTCGAGTTCATAAATGCTTTCCCTGGCTGGAAATATCGACACTATTTTGTCCTCACAGCTGAAAGTGGGAAGAACACAACAGTGCAATGCCCCTTATGGCTCCCCGCGGTGAAAATACTGTCGTTATCCAAGGACTCCACGTCAAATTTCATGAAGCATTTACAGGCAAGACCGACACTGCTAACGTACACAGCCATCCAGTTAGCTACAGTTAAAGCTGGTTAGCTTACCTGTTAGTATCGCTTGCCAACTAACGCAATGAAAAGGGGGGACTGTGATAACTGAAATGATTGTGTTTGGATAAAACACAAGCCCCTGACCGACCTCTGTCACAAAAGGAACAAGCACAGCTTATGGCAGTATATTTCGCTATATTGACATTCACTGGATATATTTTATGTAGAATTTTGAAGTGAACCTCCCTTATTTGTGATACAGTAGGTACTGAACCTGGTAACAGCCAAACTTTATGCCAGTTAATATCCTGAATCAAAGATCCCTAGTAGAATTTCCCTCTAGGTGTTATACTTTTTTCTGAATTGAAAGATCTGGCGAATATGTTTATTATCACACTTTCTGTCTATCACATCAATCCCATTCAAAAGTTAACTATGTTGTGTTGCATTGTCCATACCAAACGGAAAGTGACTTTTGATAAATTGGATTAAGTTAAATTCCCTAAATAGGACTGGGAGGCCATGATGTGACAGAAATTGTTCATATGTCAGTATAGTGCCAGATATATCAAACAAAGAAATAATATTATAAATGCCGTTCTCAAATCATCTAGAATGAGAAAAACAGGGATTTTTTTTAACTGTAATATCTGCATGGTTCAAAATGAGTGTTTTATGAGGTGAGAAGTTGTGAATGAAACACAGTTTCCATGCAAGAAGACATTGTTGGCGAAATTTAGACAACATGACAGGTAATTTGGTAAGGGCTTAGTTAGATTTTAAAACAAAAGAAAGACCACCAATCTGGTTAAATATATGATTGGGGATTAAAAACCATAAGGAATTGGGATGTATAAGACATCTCCTGATCCAGCCGACTCTAAATCAATTAGCTGTGCCTGTGACGTCCAAGAAAGCTAAACCTCCCTGGGCTTTGCAATCAGAGAGCACCTCCTTCTTAAGTTTGTGAGGTTTATTTTTCCAGATAAAGTCCAGACATTTTTTATTAATCTCTTTTAACGATTTATTATTAATAAATAAAGAGAGGGAGGGATATACAGTACAAAGTGAGAGAGACCATCTGCCTTGGATAAAAGAGTTTACCAAACATAGATACGTTTCCTTGTAACCAAGAGTTAAAAATACTTTTAGTTTTGGCCATTTTCGTTGTATATGTGTTTTGTTCTTCAAGTGTGCTTAGACAATACTGTTTTTTGAACCGAGAGAGACAGAAATAAATAGGGCTGAACGATTAATTGCATTTGCGATTTAATCACGATATGATAGAACGCGATTTTCTAACTGCAACGTTCGCGATTAAAAACGTGATCTAAAAAAAAAAATATGTAATTTCTTTTTTTTCTTAAGATGGTAAATTTTGCACACACTGTTTAAAAAGTGCATGCCTTGTGTTTATTCTTACAATGACTTTGTTTAAATTACTTAAATGCATAGTGGCAAAGCCACCGATTTGTTGTTCTTGATTCTGTAATGAGCAGTTCAATAACAATTTAAATTGTGGGAAATAATATTTTACACTAAATGTATCTAATATTGTGTTGGTCATATTGAAATCATTCATTACGATTTGTTGGGAAAAAAATCGCAATATTTGAGGGAAAAATCGCAATTAGATTATTTCCCCAAATCGTTCAGCCCTAGAAATAAACCTTAACTTGACTGACAGTTCACCGTGGGCTGATCCTTGGTTGCTATTTTGTCACGCCAGTAAACGGGTGTTTGACATCACATCATTTTATACATTGTATAATACCCTCGCTCAATGATTTACCTTGAGTTTTCTTCATGAAATTGCCAAGAAGGCTTTTTACCTGGGTGCGCGGGTCTTCCAACTTTGTGTGCACTGTGCAGCGCTTGATTACTCCACCTCCTTCGGACGCTGCAACTTCCAACAGTCAGTCTGTCAGTCAGTCTGTTTTGCTATAAACAGCTCCTATTTTAGGGCGAAAATATTCGGGCCTACGCTTAAAATATCCGGGGCTGTAGGTCCTAGTAATTGGACCAAACCACGCCATTATCAAACGTCAAACGTGAATCTTGCCGTTATGGAAAGGATGCGCAATCCCAGGTGCTGAACAGATATTCATAGTACAATACTAGAAGGCTCTACAGGTTAAAAATGATTTAGTCAATAAAAACTCATGTTGCGCACTGGTAACATCTATTAAAATGTGAAGGGTTGGTGAAAATGACCGAAGAAGTGTTTTGAAAGCGAGAGGCAAAACGGTGAGCTGTGTGTCTGTTACTCACCAGCGGACCGCCAGAAAGCAAAAGACCACGGACCGCCAAGGCCGAGTGGCCTTTTGCTATCAGGGTAGATACAGCAGTACATTTTTGTAATTATTTCCTGTTTTTATCCTACAAAATGAGCCAAACCGTTGCATATCCAAATAGGTGACCATCATAATGATTGACTATTGTCGTGTGACTAGCTTGCTAACTTTAGTAATATGTCTGCCTAGCCTTGTGGAAGACTCCTGTCACGTGCAATGAGTGCACAGGCATTGAGCCAAATTAAATAATTGGACAGGCTTTTTACAGCCTTGCAACTACCACAGATGACAGAATTTCAAGAAATATAACAAACGCTTTTGAAATAAATTGTCTACTCTACCTTTAAGAGATGACTTAAAGCAGCACTAAGGAGTTTTTGGCTTGGAACTCCCCCTAGCGGCGAAACCTGTTGAAATTTGCTTTCCTCGTTTAAGACAAACTAGTGAGTCAACAACTTCTGCTAACACAGTCAAGAAAAGACGGCTATCTCTGAATCGAACTTGTATCCAAATGTGTCTTTCAGCTCTCGCCAACGAGTAAAAGTTGTTCTGATAGTGACTGTCACTAGCCGATCCTAGTCGCGCCTGCTCAGACACAAAGGACCGGGCGGCTCCAGAAATCTTACATACCGCAGTATTTTCCCTACAGACCCCCGATGGCAATGGCAATTTTTTTCAAGCTGTTATTTTAAGATAAAATTGTTACATATTGTTACTTTAAGATGAACCGTAAGCCTACTCTAATTGTGTCATGCTGTTTTATAACAAAAAACAACAATCTATATTTTACCCCATGTCTACATATCTGGCTGATTATGAAAGATTCTCCTGATCCACTTAGACAAACCATTAATAACAATCTGTGTTTCAATTCAATTCAATTGTATTTATATAGCGCCAAAACAATACAATTGTCTCAAGGTGCTTTACAGAGCCCAGGGCCTGAACCCTCTTAAAGCAAGCACATTGGTGACAGAGGCAATGAAAAAATCCCTGTTAAATCAGGAAGAAGTCTTAAGCAAAACCGTGGCACATAAGGGGGGGCCCATCTGCTTGAAGCCAGACAGATAGAGATAGAAAAGGGGGGGTGGGGGGGCTTGTGGCAAAAGAGGAGGGAGACGGGGAGGGGAGAGAACCAGGAACATGGCAGATGTAATCATACACATATCAGGATGAGCATGCAAGTATATACAGGTAAGTACAAACATAACATGGTATATACATTATACATAGAAAATTGATACAGTGTATACAGTGTGCTCGTCAGGTTACTATTACAAGGGTTAGTAGAGTAATGGAACAGAAAACTATGTTGATGGTGGCAATTATTTACATTGCAGGAAAATGCTAGCACAGAGTATGTGGTAGAATAAGTGGGGGTATAATAAGTAGTGTGGTGGGGATGGGTACGTGTAGGCAGAGGGTTTCTACAAGTAGATCGGGTGGAGAGAATACAGCAGTGTCTTACAGCGAAGATAGTCTGGACGGAGGAGGGGAAGAAAGAGACAGAGTGAGTGGATATAGTTTGGTTGCCAACAGGGCCGGAGTGGGGCCACTTTTCAGCCCGGGAATTTCAGGCCCAAGACCGGCCCACTTTTTCCATGGTAGTGGAAATTGGATAAATGAAGCAACAGTTCAGCTCTTACTATCCTGTAGTTTTCTCTTTATCAGAATCAGAATCAGAATTATTTTAATGGCCAAGTATATTTACATATACAGGAAATTATCTTGGTGGTTGGTGCATAGGACATAAAACACATAACATAACAACAAAATAGCAAAAACAAGAATAAAAGACAAATACAGAATATTAAATAATAATAAATAATTGTGAATTGGAATTGGCAAACCCAGAGTCAGTGTGATGCAGGGGGCTTGTTTGTGAGCACCACTGCCGTGGGGAAAAAACTGTTCAGGTGGCGCAAGGTTTTGGTCTTTATAGCCCGGAACCTTCTGCCAGATGGGAGTCTTTGGAATAGGTGGTGACCGGGATGGGAAGGATCAGCGATGATCTTGCATGCTCTCTTGCTGGTCCTGGAGTGGAACAGGTCTAGGAGAGACGGCAGGTCGCAGCCGATGACCTTCTCTTATTAATACCATGGTTCAACAAATAATGTAAAGGTTAAATAATAATCCACTTAAGCTGAGAAGTTAACAAAAAATATTCCACTATTCCACAAGGATAGGTTGATAAATTAACAAAAGCAGAAATAAATAAATAAAGCATTTGAAACGTATCCCACTCTTCAACAAAGAGGCATGTTGAACTAATGTTTACAGTTCAACTCACAGTACAGTATACAGTTACATTGCGAATAGCACCAACAGCATCTACAGCATCAGTAACCGCCTAAGCAGTGCACTGGTTTCAGCCACTTTATCTATAACTGTGTCGTTGCTTATAGACATGACGATTTCCTTCTCTGTGTACATTAACATGAAAGCCTCCAAGTTGTCCTGACTCAATGAGCTTCGTAGCCTATTCTTCACAAATTTTAAGGTTGAGAAGCTTCTCTCACATGCAACCTGTGTGCTGGACAAAGTCAACAGAAACTTATATGCTAACCCAATGACATGATAACCATCTGTGAGGAGGTTGTACTGTGAGAGTATTAAATTGACACAAATGGCACAGTTTTTGCAGGAGGAACAGGTCCTGCGTTTAAGCTCCATCTCTGGTAATATTTTGCTTGCGAATAGGTTGACAACGCTACAACGATATTAACCAACGCTACAACGTTAGCCTAATAGTCACGTTGCTAATCATTAGGCCTATGTCTCTCTTTACCAGTTGCCACTTGTGTTTGTCCTCTTGAAAATAAATCGGTAAGCTTGGCACATTTGGCAGCATCCTCCTCCAATGCCTTTCTTTTTTTCAACCTGGCTTTTTCAGCCCCTCTTCCTCCCATCCATCCTCTCTGACGCGTATCGTTGGGGTAGGGCCCGCCCAGCTATCGGTAGTCTGAGAAAACTTTTTGGAAAAGACGAGCTATGGACCCAACCAACTCTATTTGGGAGGGGAGAACTCCCTCGCATGGTACAACCCATGCAGAGGCTGCGGTGTCAGAAAAAAATTCTCGACCGGCCCAGAAGTGAAGCAGCCCACCGGGAACTCTCCCGATTCTCCCGATTACCCACCCCGGGCCTGGCTGCCAATACGCATATATGTACTCAGTGTTGCCAACTTAGCGACTTTGTTAGCAAAAAGCGACTAGCGACAAATCTAACGACTTTTTTCTGTCATTTGGTGGATTATTGTGTTGACAAAGCACTGAAAAAGCATCTCACATATCCGTTCTGCAGTTCACGTTACAACCGATCTCACGAGAGCTGAGTACAGAGAGGGCTGTCGTGGTCTCCTCTCCACTCACACTGCGCCTGCGCGGCCAGTCTGACTATATAGCAGCAAAATATTAGAGCTTTGTATTCGCGTACCTCTCCCAGAATTACATAATGTGCGCATATTATTTGCATATTATGCTAATTAGTTGATTACGTCATCTAGCGACTTCTGCCGATTTTTGGGAGAGCTAACAGCTACTTTCCTTACAGAAAAGTTGGCAACACTGTATGTACTTAATGGATATGGTGATGAGGAACAATGTTTCCACAGCCATCAGCATTTGCAAGCCAAGGTCACGCTATAAGAAAGAGAACATTTGGTTAGTTGACATGAATTTTTATTTAAACAGATAAGATAAATTAAGGTAAACAAGTAGATAATACTTTATCAGTATCAATATAAGAATTTTTATAAGCATTAACACAATTTTGTAACTAGTGTTAGTCAAAACTGACATTATAACCTCATCAAGTATAACACTATTTCATACGTCCCTGAATGGCCACATAGCAAGTGACAGAGTTGGCAAGGTACTAGCATACGTGTAATGCCACTGCTGGAAAATGTCAAATTTTCACGCCAGTTACTTTGCCAATTTAAAGCCCCATAATGGAGTTTTTCCCTTGGATCTCCCCCTTAAAGTTTGGAGGTATTTAACGTTTACTTCAGTGTCGTAAATACCCAGTTACGATAGATGCAGCCTCGCATATACTTGTATTGATGACCAGACGAAGTCAGAAACCAACAAATTATGTCAACCGATAAGGTAAGAATATTCAAAGATTTTACATAAATATGACTACATAGTTTTATTCATTGTGATATCGGAGATGAATGCTAACATAACCAAGAATGACAACATTTAGTTTAGATGAAATACCGATCGCGTTTTCAGCCTATACATTGTGTGATCGAATACAATATTGTTGACAACACCAAAACGCTACATATTCATAATTTACATTGGAACGTGTAATTCATTACAAGCTAGCGAAGTTAGGTTTCCAAGGTTGTAAACTTCTAAGGCTTACCTTGCGTGTGATTGACTAAGACTAACGTGTGAAATCCTTGGCGTGTGAGACACTTATTTGCATGCTAGTCTGAGACGGTCGATGACTTTTGGCATCTACTAAAATAGGGTGACCAGACGTCCTCTTTTACCCGGACACGTCCTATTTTACCCGGACACGTTCTCTTTTCAAGACCTAAAAAATGCGTCCGGCAGGGATTCCAAAAACGTCTGGGATTTTGCCTTGTCGGATATTTGTGTTTATCTGGGTCTTTCACAAACTAGTTATTACGCCCTTACAAGGTTTGGAAAGGGTATCTCCCTTACGTTCCATTCCAGGAATCGACGTCATTGTCAACATCTGCCTCTTCTGAGGTAGAGACAACCCAGGATGGAGGAACAGACCAGAGGAGCAGACAGGAGAGGGGAGCTAGGGGGAGGGGAGGTGTGTGCAGGGGAGGTAGAGGCAGAGGCAGACGTAGAGGCGTTAGGGACAGAGATATTGACCAAGATGACCTGATAAGGCTACAGGAGCTAAAGGAGAGAAGAACAGCTGAAATACAGGTTTGATTATTTGTCAACAATCCTCCATGGAAATATTTATCAGTTGCCAAAAGTAAAAAATAAAATAATAACAAAACAAGGCTTATGTTTTAGACAAAGGTTCGTTCCCTAAATAACCAATAAAAAGATGAGCTACTGGACACGGTGATGTCCAGACTACCAGGCCTGATGTTTGACATCTTGACCTTAGAGGTTCCCCAAAGACCTGATGTCCCGGATGGGGGACCTTTACATTGGTGCACCTGCAGTAATTGCAGGGAGATGACAACAGACCAAGAAAGGCTCTGCTGCCGCCAGGCCCCTGAAAACTGCGTTAGCAGCATGGCACATATGCAGTTTTATGTTCTTGACCCCAGGGTTTTTCCTGCATAGAGAAAATTTGGGCGCGCGCCTAAGCTGTTTTCCAGAGCGCCTACAACAAATCCCGAGCGCCTAAGGCAAAACAAATTAATAAAAAAAAGCTGTCATTCATGGCGCAATTCAGCTTAATGGTGTTTTGAGCCCTCACCGTCGACTTCAAGGCAGCAGCTGCCTGTAAGGCGCATCCCACCTCCCACCCCTGAGCCAATCATTGAACAGAGGCTGCTCCAAGCTTGCCAGTTTAGAGAAGACGTTGGTTTGAATTTGAGGTATGAGCAAGCAACTTAATGTAGCTAGCTTTCAGCTGTTTTAAACCAAGGCACTTTACTTCAAAAATGTTGTTTTCAACCTGCTTACAAATCTGGTTAAAACAACTAGTGAAGGTGTTTTAGAATAATATTAATGCCATATACAATAACTGACTTTATGTTAACACCACTAATTAATGTTAGCTGTCTAATTATTTAGCGCAATGCTAGCATGAATCTACCGTAATTCGATTTTCAACCAAGGTAGCCTATTGTACTGCAAAATATTGATCGCGACCTGTTTACAAATCTGGTTAAAAAGATAAAGGTGAGCTGTTATTTATAGATATTAATTATTTCTCAGGCATCTAATGGCTTACAGCTACCTGTAAAGCATCTAAACGTACAGAGTAAGGGAGGTTGACTGCTAAATACAGTACATTAAGGCAGCCACCAGTCTTTGGATAGCTCTCATAAGTGAGTTATTGTATATGGCATTAATATTATTCTAACCACCACACATAGGATATATAGGTACACACACACACTGCTTAAATAAAACACTAAGCCTACTATCAAATTCTTTTTTTTTAAGATAATGTAGGCAACTGCTAGCTAGCTGCTTGCTCAAATCAAACCAATCAAACCAACGTCTTCTCTAAACTGGCAAGCTAGGAGCAGCCTCTGTTCAATGATTGTCTCAGGGGGTGGGATGCGCCTTCCAGGCAGCTGCGACGGTGAGGGATTAAAACACCATTAAGCCGCAATTCATCACGCGTGCAATGCATGTCAGCAAATATGTTCTCAATAGTATGTTTCAAGTATGGGCTACAGCCGAAACCTCGTTCTGTTCTCTCGTCGGCTACCAAGCAGGTATCGATAACCGATTCTGTAACGAAAAATTAAGTCCTAACTGCGGAGGTGATGTGGGCACTGAAGGTGGCCAATTCGCATTGTTGCTTTAAATCATCCGAAGATGCCAGCCTGCTCTTTCGACGAATGTTCCCCGATAGCCAGATTGCAACACAATTGGGTCATTCCATGCCAAACGTCCAAATAAAAAAAAATCTCCCCACTCGACCATCTCAGATTTGGCTTAAAAATTCAAGGATGTTCATACACTTCTTAATAGGTATGGTCCCAAATATTAGCTCTCTAGTCCCAAATGTTTTAGCAACTAAGTTATGAGCATTTTCAGATGGTTTTTTAGCAGCGTTTTCTGAAGAGCCATTTTCAAATTTCTATAACTAGAAAAGTATTTCACCTAGCTCCTTCAAACTTTCTAGGCTTAAAATCAGCTACCATTACTTGAATAATATGGACTTCCAAGGGTGTGGCTTGGGTATATCATAGTATTCAGGATGCTTGAATTTTACTCTATGCTCTGTGGCAGCATCGTTGAAGGCCTGTGGAAAGCTCAATGTTAAAGCTAGAGACTTGATATTATACACAGACATTCCTATGTATGCTCTGTATTAAAAACTGACCCTATGTTATGAATGGCCTGGAAGATATTAAAGCTTGAAAATGGATGAAAACCCATTTTGTGCAATTTTTGGGATGCTATAGCAAAAAAAATTACAGCATTTACCAACATGATTTGGAAAGATTAGATATATGTTCTTAACATATCAAAACATTTTGATGGTGTTCTGCCTCATTTTCTCAAAATTTATTTTTGAAAATGTGGGATTTTTGTACACGCCCAGCATTCAATGGCCTATGGAAGCATATTCAAATGCTAACAAAATGCACTAAGTTTATGACACAGAGCTTAAACTGCATATGTTTGTATACTGTATGCTTTGGAATTCTCATTGTTAGTTTAAATACTACATTTTATCACTTTTTCATGTATACACGGAGATTTCACAAAATGGTCATGGAAATTTGGTTTAAAGTCATGGAAAAGTCATGGAAATCCATTGGTCAAAATGTGTATGAACCCTGGGGTCGATACGGACAAATAAATGCCGGGCCATTGCGGATCATTGCGGAATGATATGAAAGATGTGAATTAGAAGCACAAACCCTGTTGCCAATGACAGCGGTCAATATCTTTTTGCAGCGGTGAATATCAAGGAATATCGGACCTGCGAACGTTGGAATGGCCCATTGAAATGAACGAAACCTTTTGGAACATTCTGAAGAGCTGTACAATAAGTACAAAATAAAGGCCTGCCCCTAATACAAGCCTGCCCCAAATAAAGGCCTGTGCGCTGTACAGCCTAAGTAAATAAAAGACCCCGGCCACAATTTGAGGATTTACGGTATTCACGTTCTAGAACGTATTCTACACCACCAACAGCCTATTTTTCGGCAATAGATTTCTCAATCTCGTAATCTTTGACTTGGAAACTATTGAACTCAACCACGTGTATGGACCCACAGTTTACTGCCACCCAGGAGCGATTCGCCAAAACATATAGTATATATTTATAATAAGTATTACTTTTCAGCCTCTCACGTCTATCTTTAAACGTTTAATTTCCGCACACTACGGATTTCTCAAACGTGCCGCTGAAAGGCAATACCGATATATCTTATCACTTATAACACAAGAGGCACAACAATGCGTTACCCATGCTTTCTACCACAATAGTGAAATCATTCAAGAAAAAGTTAATCAACCAACTTAACTAATTCAACAAAATGAATCGGACTGCGTCATGTATTATGATTCCAATACATTTACAATTACAATACCATTCCAAAAAAGTTATTCAACTTACCAAACCTATCTGAAATGAATTGGAAACGTATATGGGTATATTATTCTACAATAACAAATTAATTCACAAAAAAAAAGACGTGCGTTTTGTATCTTATTAATTATCAATCGATTATTGATTGTTAGCGTGCTCGGTTATGGAAAACGTAATCGGTTTTAAGTAAAATACTCGAAATTTGCAACCCTAATGTTACGAACAGGTTTAGGGTCTAGCCGCAACAGGAAAGAGCGAGACCACTACCCAACTTTGTGTTTGGTTTTTGTATTTATTTGGGGCTGGGAGAACAGCTTCAGGAGCTGACAAGGCCAAAATAAAAAACAAAACACCTCTAACTTCTAAAAGGAAACTAACTAACCTAAGCAAACAAAAAATGAAGTCAAAATACACCGTTCTTCCCTAACTCCCTATCTAACAAAAACAGATGACAAAAAGAAAGAAAATTTCGTTGAACTCCCTACTTCCCTGCACAATATATACAAGTGTTACAAATATGTTTAATGTACAACTATATACACAGCAAACAAATCCAGAAGGGCAAGGGAAGAATCAAGGCCGGAATAGCAAAATGGTCAAACACAACTGTACACACAATTAACACGAGGGTGGGGGGGGGCGGCGGACACGGACACAAACACTTAAGGGAATCATGATGTTCATGTGTTTCTTTTAATGACAGCAGTCAATATAACATCTAAACAATTTTAAAAATCAACTGTACATTGAACATGAATGGAACATTATGCCAATAATCCACAAAGTGTGCAGCTTTTGTCACTGCAGTGAATTTTTCTGGGCTTCTGGAAGAAGATGTCCAGAGCCTCTTGGTATGGGAAGTCAGAAATGTCTGGCCCATTTATTGAGATACGCATGCAGGCTGCAAGATGGTCTCCTTGCAGCCTATTGCGGATGTTTGTCTTGACCTGCAAATACATTAACTGTTAGGCTTTAATAGTGATAGCTGATATCTTAAAATAATGATAGCTTAAAGCAGTAAATCCCATTGTGAAAAGTATTTGTTACCCTGTTCATGGTTGAGAAGTCCCTCTCACAGTTTACACTGCTGACCGGGACCGTCAGGGGAATGGAAGCCTGCAGGCTCATAGTTGGGGACAGGACGCCAAACTCTTCATATTTTGGGGACAGTTCCGACAGTATGGCCAGATGTGTCTTGTTCTGAAAAGGTTCAAAATTATATCAGTAACACAGTATAGTGTTCATGATAATGTCATGTGAAAATTGACATTTTTAAGTTACCTTGAGTGGACCAGCGACCACTTGCTCCTTGAAAGAGACCCATTCCTCAAGGACTGTGCCAAAATCGACACGGGAACAAAACGTATCTGCCAGTATCCTGAGTTTTGTGTGTGCAGTGTCGTCAGGGAGTGTAGCTGCTTGAGGACCGAGTATCCCAAATGCAGACATGACCCCAACCTCGCAAAAACGCCTCTCGAGACGGGCAATGAGGCCATCCAAATATGGATCCATCACCTGATCAAACACATGGAAAATGTCAGTAAACTATTAGTATAAATAAAATTTTGCAACAACTAAATTGAAATAACATTTATGAAGTCAGCCAAAAGCCACATAATCATACCCGTGATTGAAACCTTTGCCAGTACTGCTGTCTGTCTCCTGCATCATCCTCTCTTATCCCTCTCTCCTGTTCAGCAGAGATGCAGAATGCCCCCAGTCCTGAAGGGTCATCCAAATTTTGGGTCAACTTATTCAAGTTTGAGCCAGGTTGATGACCACCAGAATCTTTTATGCCCTTTATTAAGGCCAGGGTGACAGGGACCTGGGGAAATAAGCATATTGACTCATGTGAAAAGATGAATTGTGGTGAAGGGCGGCAATGAAGCGATAGGTGGCAAGGAATGAATACAGTGCCTTGGCAGTAGGACATTTGCGGGTCTCTACTTCCTCTGCCAAGGCACCCAGTACAGCAGTTATATTTCTGAGGAGGTTTTTCACTGCCTCATGTTGGGAGAGCCATCGTGTGTCCTTTACTTGCTAGTCAATGAAAAAAAACAGCTGGTCAATAAGAAAAAACAGCTGGTTTCAAAAAATATATATAAATGCAAGTAAAGTATTCACATAGTTATTTGAGGCATAGCTAATTTACCTTCACTTTCAGGTCACACACACGAGAACTTCTGCAGCGGCTTTCAGAGAAGCAGAGCGGTTAGCACTGTTTCTGAAGTACAGGTGCAGTTGTTCCAAATGGTCTCTGAATGTAGCCATGTAAGGCACCTCTTCAGAGGCATCCTTACAGGCTAGAGCTAGCCTATGTGCAGCACAGTGGACACTTACGAGCCATGAGCATTCCTCTGATAGCTGTTTTGCCACTCCATTATGTCTTCCTATTGAATACATTTGTTTATTAATTTAACGAGAAACTAAATATTTAAAACAGTTTAATTGTGTACAAAAAACAAGGTTTGACACCTGTCATTACAGCTGCACCATCAGTTCCAAGGCCAAAGATTAAATGTGTGGGGATGCCTTTCAGGTGAATAATATTCCTTAGTGCTGCCAATATTGAATCTGCTTTCCCGTCAGTCAGGCAAATCAGATCCAGGAATTGGCAGAACACCTTCCCCTCGTTGTCCAAGTATCTAATAATATCCATAGGATACACTTTATACATTTCAATTATCTGTATATTGAAATTTTATTGGTCAATGGAATGTTACACTTTGGGTAGACCTACCTCACATGAATGTCTAGCTGTTTGCACACAGAGACATCTGTGGTCTCATCAATTTCCAAGCCTATGGCTTGTGACTGAGAAATAGCCCTCAAAATTGGCTTCTCAATGACAGCGGCGAGAGTTTCCAGCATTTCATCAACTATTCGATGAGACCTATAGTTGGTGCTTTTGCCAATCTAAAACATTTTTGAAAAGGTTAACATTCAAAGACGCTTGACAACTAAATGCAGTATATGAATTCTTTAATTTTATGCAAAAAAAATCCAATTCATTGTCAATATAGCCATCGCATAAGACAAAACAAAACAAAAATATGGTAAACATTTACAAAAGAAGCTTACATTGAGCTTGTCAAAATAGGTGTAGCCAAATAATTAGCTAGTTGCAGCAAGGCTGAATAGTTGATGTGGTGGGCTATCTCGTGCTTTATTAGCCAGTACAAGCACTTGAATGCCCCCACCACAGCCTCATGCTCCAGGACAACTGTGGGCTCGAATGATGCAAGGACAGTGTTGCCTGAAGTGACATGCATCATCAGCATTGAAGAGCCAAACATTTTATTGATCAAATCATAATAGAATAAACCATTTGTACCTGCTGTCAAACTTGACTGGCTCAGACGCCATGTGTTTGTCCAGTTTGTCCTTTCTGTAGGACTGGCAGGGAGACTCTATAACTGGCCGGGTCTGGTTTCCTCTCACAACTGCCTGTTTATGCTGTCTACAGATTCGACAGAACATTCCTAACACCAAAAAGAAAACTGAAATATTCATTCTCTATGAACTGTATTTTATCTATCTAATCTATCTATCTATATCTATCTATCTATCTTTTCTATCAATCTATCTTATCGATCTATCTTATCTATTTATCTTATTAGAGATGCACGATATTGAATTTTAGCCGATATGCCGATATTTACAAGCTCATTTTGGCCGATTGCCGATGCCGATACCGATATATACACCTCTGCTTTTTAATTATTGAAAAGTCTCTCCTGTACTAGAATTAATCTGTTATTATGATAGGGTTTTGCTGTAGATACGGGACATTAAAAACTTGATTTGACTAATTTTATAAATAGGCATTCACTCATGAAAACTATTGAAATTATTTCAAATATGGCAGATTTATTTATATTTTCACGTCACAATTTTCATACTTGAACAGTACCTCCTTGAACTTGAACAACTACACTTTGGAAATGCAACTTGGCTAACTTGGCAAGCTAACGTTGGTTAACTGACAAACAGTTTAATAACATCCCTTCTAGGATTTCTAGACTAATCTATGTAACGTTATTGCCAAGTTAGCTATATAAATTCCATATATGCAAACGTAAGCCATGTACAGATAGCGTGGGCTCGTGACATAACGTTTCACATCCCGTCAAATGAGATCATCAACTTCGCTGGTGGCACGTAGCATGCAAGCTAACTAGCAACTTATTAACTTCTACTAGCGCGCGACAGGTAATGTTGCAAAGCGTTGCACGCGGGTGGTCTGCATCTATGCATGCAACCTACGTTACGGCCAAGCTGTCGCCTCCTCTTCCATCCCCTGAAAAGTTTCCTGACAAATAGCATGTCAACATCCTCTGATACTGTGAAGTACTGCCACACAGCCGACGTGTTGAATTACGTTGTTCGCGCTCATAGTAACCAAAACATTTGCTTCGCGTGCGCATAATTTGAACGTCACCTTATCGGCCAGGTACATCGGCATACATTTTCATATCTGCAGATCCCGATAATTAAGTTTTGAAGCTTTTATCTGCCGATACCGATGTCGTGCCGATAATATTGTGCATCCCTAGTATCTATTTATTTATTTATTTATTTATGCATGCATGTATTTACTGACTTCCATACGGAACCTGGATTGCCTGAATCTGGATATTTTTTTGGAGCAGGTATTTATCGCGTCTACGAAGCCAAGTCAAGAAAACACAGAGCGTAGTGGTTGAAATCGCTGTAAAGACGTCATGGAGCATGCGCATAAAGTGACAGAAGACAAAAGTCGAGATCCTACTAGCAATATTCCCATTGCTGAACGACTTCTGTACCACCTGAAATCACTGTTACCACAGCAATCAAACAGGACTAGTTAGAATCGCACACTTCACCATAACCCTTGTTTGTGTTAAATTTGAAACTTCCGTATATAATTAAAATATTTTCACGTCAGATTTGCCGGTTTTGAACAATCCTCCGATGAAAATAGATTAAACAGTGATAGATTAAAGTGTTGTTTGGAAATGTCATCGCTTTCCTAACCAGCTTCTTAACAACATCGATTTGGTTTATGTTGTTGCTGTTATGAAGTGACGCAGCGAGGTTAATAAGGGTTCAGGCTGAGATTGCGAGGCCAGGCGTAGTGCGTTCATGTCATCGGGTTAGAAAATGTGCGAACACGGATCCGCTGGTCTGGTCCGCTGATCCCGAGGTCTGTCAACACTTTGTCCAGTCTATTTCATTGGAAACCATGAATCCATTCAGAGTTTCAAAAATGGTTGTATGTGAGGGTAAAGGTTTGCAAAACAGAACATCTTCATGTATTTCTCCATCATGTTCATATCTAACAAAAGCAAGCAAATTTGCCAAGCTTGAAATGTCTGTCGACACATCTTCAGCCATATCATCAATGTGGCGCTTTACTGTGTTATCAAACAAAGAAATCAAATTAAGTTGTTTAGCTGCTTTCTCACCAATCATGACTCCAACCATCTCTTTGGCAGCAGGTAAAATCAAATCCTCCCCAATGGTGTGTGGCTTCCCGGTTTTTGCGATCAGCTTTGCTACTCGGTCACCTCAACTGCCTTGGCGTTTTCACTCCCAGTGACACACGTGGATTCAATTGCTTTCCTACGGCTCAGATACTCTCTTACTCTCTCTCTTGTTTTCAAAAAATTCTCGAGGCTTGGATGAATATTGTCCATGTTTATTTTCTGGATGGCGGTGCAGCTTGCATGGTTTCAGCGCCTCGTTGGCTAGCACCTCCGAGCACGGCACACATGCTGGCAAGGGATTGTCTTCTGGTGCCACACTTGTAAATCCCAGCGATATGTACTCACTTGAGTACTTTCTACGAGTCCTTCTTTTTGTTTTCAGGGATTAATTTTCATTTTCTGAGGACTCGCTTGTTGCGGTTGATTCTCCAGCTTTTGAGGTAGCCTATTCCGTCAACTAATATTTCCCGCCATTGACGAGATACAAGACACGTCACGGATCAAAAATAGGTCAGATAAATGAAGAATAACACGTCATTTAAATAATAAATGTTTTATAGTAATTTCAAACTTTTCAAAATTGAAAATTAAAATGTTTTATTTATTTATTGTAAATGTCCTCGCGGCCCACCTGCAGTACCTTCAAGTCCCACCAGTGGGCCGCAGCCCACACTTTGGGAATTGCTGTACTACAGAATTTACCTTTGCACACAAAGAGCACCATTGTTGTTTCTGTCATCGAAGTTTCACAGTCCCTGGACTTGCTCCCTGGACATGCACATAGATGAGACTGGAACTACACTATATCTGTGATCAATGTTTATCACCGGGGGAAAAGGAAAACAATGAGAAAATCTGTTTCAGTGTATTAACATGGCCTTATGTTTATCTTACAGGAAACATGATGGCGTTTTCACCATATGAGTAAGTAGAGAAACTGCATGTTGCAAATCCTTATCCTTAAGTATTGTCATATATGCAGACCTGCCAACATGTACGAATTTTGCATACCTGTTGTGGGAGCACAGTACACTACTGAGCTACTGGGTTGTTGTACCCCAGGAATAACCTGGTTGACGCGCTTAGATCATTTAAAGATGATTACCGTCGGCGAGATAAAGTCCATACACGTCTTGCGTTCGTTAAACAGTTCTCCATTTATTGTCCATTAAAACGCAGAGCAATGACATGTTACTCGCTCAAACCTTCGCGGTATAGCGGTCAAAACCATTTGCCCTTCCGGGGTCAACACCTGACCACAACAGTAGGCTTCATACCTATATGCCTAAAAACACCTGTACAATGAACAGCAACACCCACTGTACAACAGGGACATTACACATTGAGTGACAAACCCATTTAGCTGTAGCAACCCATTTGGCTGCTACATACCGGCCCCAAATTGTTAATGGCAGGCCAAACATGAGCTAATAGGACTTAACAGGCATAATTTAAAACTTCAATTACATTAGATTTGGTTTGTAGAACGTACATGACCCTTTTTATCTGTAAATTTTGCCCAATGGCCTGGAGCCTCGAGGGGCTGAAGAATCCATCACCACTTCAATGTCTCCCCTGCTCAAACCTATTTTCTACTGGTTCCATTTTTGCTTCTCTTGGAGTAAGAGCAAGTATTCTCACACCCATCGTTTCCAGAAAAAGATCTGAGATGTACTGAATCTGTCTCCATCTTCTTTTCATATATTGGTCATGAGGCCCAAAGACTCCAGGGGGCAAGGCTGGATTTCCCCTTAGAAGTGGAAGATGATTAAGAATGAGAAGCTCCAAGTCGTTCGGATCATTGGAGAGCTGGGTAATTGGGCGATCATTGAGAATGTAAAGTGGAGGCCAAAGCACTGTATGCAGCCCATCGTCATCTAGTGTTTGCTGGCACAGAACAGAGCTGAGGACCCTTCTCACTAGCCGGATCATCCGCTCCCAAACACCACCATGATGCGAGCCTGCTCAATGGTCCTCAATGGTTTCCAACCTGAGAAAGTACTCCTTGAATATGGTCGTGGTTTAAAGCAGAAACAGCCTCCCTCAGTTCTCGTTCTGCCCCAATGAAGTTTGTGCCATTGTCCGACATTAGTTGTACCACTTGGCCTTTCCTGATGAAATGGCGCAAAGGCACAGCTACCTCCAAGTGGACAGCTCTGCTTGACATACAGGTACAAATGGCTCTGTAGCGCTTACAGGTTGATCTTCCCCTCTTCACTCGGACAGGACCGACGTAATTCACTCCTGTATTGGTGAAGGGTGGTAGGTCAGGGAGGACTCTCACCTTTGGAAGGTCAGCCATCTTCTCTATATCTTCTATAGCTCTTCCATTATAGCGCCTACAGAACCTGCATTCACTGATGACCTTCCATTTGGCCGAGTTGGCATTAGTAATCAAAAACGTCTTCCTTACAGCAGATAGGGTATGACTGCGTCCACTATGACCCAGATTTTGATGAACATACTTAAGAATGAGTGAAGAGACATTCTGATCTTTTGAAAGGATGAGTGGATGTTTAACCTCCTCAGGCATTGCTCCCTTACTCAATCATCCTCCAATTCTAAAGAGCCCATCATCCAGGACTGGATCCAGCCTGTATAGGGAACTCTGGCCACTCACTGTTACTTTGCTTGAGGACAGCGCCGCCATCTCCTCACTGAATCTCAGTTGTTGGCAGCAGCGAATGATTGCCATTTCTGCTTCTGATAACTCGTCTACTGTAAAAATGCAACTGCCCGAGGTAACTTTGCCTCTCGGAATTGTGACTTGCGTTGCACTGGGGTGACCTGTGGCCTTCAGATTGTTTGCCTTTACAGCCTCCAACTGCCTTTCGCGCCGACTTCGTTTCAGCAATATAGCTTTTAATCTGAGGAACCAAGCAACCCTTGTTTTAAGGCGCCTCCAATCGGAAACGTAGCCAATCAGCTGTCTAGCAGGACTGAGGTTATTATCCACATTAATGGCATTTATGGTCACCTGCCGTCCAACCTCTGGATCGTTGGAGTCCACTAAAGTGTCCAATGCCAAGTTGGGCCAATCTTCCTCACTTTTCCAAAGAAATGCAGGCCCTTCCAGCCACCTGTCATTCTTCAGTAGATCGGCAACTTTCAACCCTCTTGATGCATCATCTGCTGGATTGTCTTTGTTGTTCAGAAACCTTTTCTTTAAGCCCTGAATCCTTTGCTCGGCTATCGCAGAGTTTTTGGGTAGAAATACCTCTTTCCTCTTGAAAGGCAATTTCAGGCAATAACTCCCATTCTGGAGAACAGCTGATTGTTCTGCTATTTCCAGGAAACTGTGGTCTTCTCTTGACATTTCGTTCTCTTCTGTGAGGTTTTCATCAAAATCATTGTTGTACTGATCAGTCAGGAATTTTCCCAATTTACAAATAGAAATCCTGTTCACTGTAGCAGAGGGAAGTTGTCGCTCCAAGGGTTCATCGTGTTTAGTCAAGGGACCATTGATGGCCCATCCGAGCAACGTCCTGATAGCATATGGGCCATTTCCACAACTGTTTTTAACTTCCCAGGGTTCCAATATCCAAGCAGCATTGGCACCTATCAGCAGGTCAACATTTGCCTTTATGTTAGGGATATGCACCTTAGACAGATGGGGCCATTTAACCAACTCTTCTGAATGTACCATGTCATCTACAGTGACCGGCATGTCTTTCTGGGTAAGAACTTCTGGAAGGATGTGAAAATTGTTGCTGTTCAGACCAGTAATTTCTAACCCAGTGAGGGAATAAGCCGGAACAACCTTTTCTTGGCCCATAGTCCGCAACAGGAAGTTAGTCCTTCTGTCTGTAATGTTCAACTTCTGCACTAGGTGTTCTGAGCAAAAAGTAGCAGAGCTACCAGCGTCCAAGAAGGCATATGTACTTATGATCCGAATCCCTTTAGCTGATTTTACTTTCACAGGTATAATGGATAGTGCGCATCGATCCTGACCGGCCCCTGTATGGCCACAGAGTTTGAGTGAAGTCAACTGATTCCTGGATTGTTCCCTCGAATGTTCCTGAATTGCAGTACGTCCCTCGCTGGCCCCTGTATGGTCACGAAGTGTCTTTACATAAGTTGATGGATTGTTGGATTGTACCCTTGCTTGATGTTGAGTTGTAGTGCGTCCCTCGATATGAAGTACAGTAGGGTGAGTTAGACCACAGGACTTACAAGTCAAGCGCTGCTCACAATAACGACTGATGTGCCCAGGATGTAAACACGCGAAACAAACTCCTCTGTCTTTCAAGAAGCCAATCCTTCCCTCGTGACTTTTTCTCTGAAACTGTCTGCATTCCTCTAAATCTTGACTTTGAGCACAATAAAGACATTCAATGTCGTCAGGCGTGTCGGAAAGAATTTTCACTCGTCTTTCAATGAATATGACCAAATCATAGAAATGGGCTCTCTGGTTAGAAGTCTCCATTATTACATGTGCCTGGGTCCTCCATTGCTCCCTCATTTTAAAGGGTAACTTAGCGAGGATAGTTCTCATATTCACCGGCATATCAAGTTCCTGGACATATGGCAACTCTTCCATTACATTACAATTCAATTCAATTCAATTTTATTTATATAGCGCCATAACAATACAATTGTCTATAGGCGCTTTACAGAGCCCAGAGCCGGAAACCCCCTTAGTGCAAGCACAATGGCAACACGGGCAAGAAAAAACTCCCTGTTAGTCAGGAAGGAACCTTAAGCAGAACAACGGCACATAAGGGGGAACCCATCTGCTTGAGTTCGGCCAGGTGGAGATAGGAAGGGGGGAAGGGGGAGGGTTGTGTGGCAGAAGGGGAAGGGAAACAACAGGTGTTGTACATAGCCTGTACATAATATATATACAGACATCCGGTGGTAAATACATGATACAGACAAGACCAGTTTAGTGGGTATACACTGTGCTGATAGGGTTACTATTACAGGGGTAAGGGGAGTAGGAACAGAGAAACATGTCGATGGTGGCAATAATATACATTGTATATAAATGCTAGCATAGGGTATGAGGTAGAGTAAGTGTGCGGTGGCGGTGGGTGCAATTGGTCGAGGGTTTCTGCAGGTAAATTGCATTACAGCAGCCCGCAGGAATAAGCAGTATGTTTGAAGGGATTTAGTATCCTCGGATTTAATCCTTTCCCATGCTAGAGCTTTCTCCATATAGGCAGCTGCAATTTTGCATGGATTGCCAAAGTGTTCCTGCAAGAGCACTTTTGCCACAGAAAAGCCTCGTTCTGGGTTCATGTGCTGGCAGCTGCGCACCAAGTCCTGCGGTCGTCCTCTTGTAAACTGTTCCAAGTAATATAGACAGTCTGCCTTTCCTGCTTTCCCTTCGACTCCTTGCTCAAAGGCCCTGATGAATAGGGATGGGTATCGTTTGGTTTTCTATCCGATACCGGTACATAACCGATACTTTTAAAACGATACCGGTGCCTAAACGGTGCCGGAACCAATACTTTTATAAAAAAATTAAAAAAATTACGATTGACGACATTTAAGAAAGGCTTTTTTTATTGCCAAATATATGAACTGTTTAAAGTAGATTATATATATATAAATAAATACAAAACACTTTTTAACTTAAAACTTAAATAATATATGAACTGTTAACAAAAGTTTAGACTATACTTAAATAAATACAAATAAATACAAAACACACACACACACTCTGTACACACACTACAGCTTCAATACTTCAGCAATTCTTTTGTAGAAATATCAGCATATTTGCCTTCTCCGGCAAAATGCGACACCTTTCCTGACTAATCGCATGACCTGCACAGGAGAAAACCCTCTCCGATGGTGTCGATGAGGCCTGTACACACAGATATGTATCTGAAAGTACAGACAATTAGGGATGGGTATCGTTTGGGTTTTTTCCGATACTGGTGCTAAACCAATACTTTTAAAACGATACCGGTGCCTGAACCGATACTCTTTTTTTTTTTAAAGCACAAAGCGACGATTGACAACATCAAAGAAAGGCTTTTTTTATTGCCAAGGCAATTTTTTTTCTTCAAATTGAACAATATATTAACTGTTTAAAGTATATTATAAATATAAATACATACAAAACACTTGGCTTCCAACTACAGCTTCAAACTTTTTAACTTCAAACTATGAACATTATATTAACTGTAAACAACAGTTTATAGTATACTTAAATAAATATAAATAAATACAAAAAACAGCTTCAAACTTCTTTTGCAAAAATATGAGCATATTTGCCTTTGGAGTCAAAAATGTATTATTTTGATTGCATTTATTTCATGAAATTTCACCATTTTATGATTTGTTTATACCTATCTTTTCTATCTTGTTTATAGTTAATCTTGTTACTTGAACACACTGAGTACGAGAAAATGTGTACGGCCCCTTTAAGAGACTACCGTTTGTAGTTTAGCTGTCATCTCCGTATATTTTTCAGTCTTCGGTTGCTGATCTGCCGTTGACTCTTGCCTTCTTTCCCCTCTTTTCACGCAATTGTTTTGTTGCATTTGCTGCACGTCACGATGTTTGAATCTTTTTGTGCGAAATACAGCCACACTTTTGACGGTTACCTTTCGGTATTTTCTCTGTTAAAAGGTTGATGGCTAGCTCTGTTTGTGCTTGCTCTGAAATGCTGCCTGCTCTTCACTGTCATAACACTGTTGCTATGAAAACACCAATGAGCGTGAGCGACACAGGACAAAGTTTACATTGGGAGCTGGGGCAGTTTTACATGTGCCCCACAGAATCTGCCTAGCGACCGTGTTCAATTGGCTCAGGCACCGAAATGAAGCACCGAAATCTGCGTTGCATTTCGGTCCGGGTAGGTACCGGTTGTATTGGAACCGGTTCCATATTGGTACCGGTTCTCGGTACCCAACCCTACTGATGAATGCCCTATATTGGAGAGGATCCCCTTCAAATAAGGGAATTTCTCGGGTTGGTAGGGATGATGTGTGCTGTTGTCGCACCAGAGCAGCAGTTATATCATTTTGCCTCTGCATAATGGAAAAGAGGTCACTAGGTGAATATTGACCAACGGGTTGATGATATAAGAGCTGTCTTTGACTTCCCTCCAAGGGGGCCAGTAAAGTCTGATGACGAGATTGTTGTGATGTTCCCGTGTTTTCTTGCCAGTGTTCATTTGGGTTACACCACTGCCTTGGGATGGCTACGTGCCACTGTTCTGCTTCCTTTCTACTCATATCCAATGGTGGTGGATCGTTAGATGATGGCAATTCTTTTGATAGGTCAAGTGGCTGTTGTTCACTGTCTTGAAGCAGCCTTGCACCGTCGATCCATTTCCTTTCTCTGCACATCTGGTAATGGTGGGTTGTTTGACGGTACTGGTCTCCTTGACATGTTGGTTTGTTGCTGCTCATTGGACTTATACCACTGGGTTGAGGCTGCCTTACACCATCTCTCGGTCTCCTTCCTCCTCACACCCAGTGGTGGTGGGTCATTGGGTAGTAATGATTGGTTGGTAACGTTGATTGGTTGTGTTGATTTCCAGGGTTCTGCATTAAATTCCTTTGCTGAAGGGTTCAAGATGCTGACAGGTTGCTGTTTACTTTTTTCCTTTTCCAGATAGGAGTTCATGCCATCTGTGGGTGCTCGAGAACAACTTTTCACATCTGAGGCCTGCAACACAGCCAACTTAGCAGTGGATGCAGCTAAATCAGTTTCCATGTCAAGCTGCTCCTTTCTTCTTCTCAGCTGTTGTTCCAGCTCTTCCAAGGCATGTCTTTCCTTCAAGACTGCGGCACGAGCAATGAGTGCAGCTCTTTCTGCCTCGGCCCTTATCCTTGCTGAGGAAGTGGTGCTTACTTTACTCATGCCACTCTTTCGACTTGAGCAGTTGCTTGCAACATTGGAAATACGGTCATCTGGATTAACCTCATCCTCAACACCTTTGTGCACAACGCTGATCACATTATTGTGTGTAAGCATTTTTGAGACAGAACTGGTTTGACTGGGAATATCAATTGGATCAACATTGAGCCCATTATTTTGCATAGCTACATTTTCAACGGTGCCGCCATGTACATCACTGGAAACATCAGTTAAATTAGCATTTTGCACATTGTCACACACACTTAGTTGTTCCACAATAACACTTTGATGGATGTTAGAGACAGCATTAGTTGAAATAACATTCCCATCTTGACTGTTGCTACAAGACATCCACAAATTTGCATTAGGAATACACTCATCATTAGACAACATTTTCGCTTTAAACCATATTACATGTTTTTCTTTTTCATCAGAAGGCAGCAGTTGCAACAAAGATTCATATATACATTTTATTTCATTGCATAAATCAATTAATTTATTAATTAAGATCATTCTCTACCGGTGTTCTCATTTTTTACCATGTAATTTCTTATTGATTTTCTAATGACGTTTGCCTTGTTCAATTTGGCCTTTCTATCAGTTTGTAACTTATCCAATTTCTCAGCAAGTGCCTTGGCAGTGAGTTTAACAACTCGTTTCTGAGTCACGTCAGTTTTGGAACCAACCATCAGTTTGTACGTCAGTCCCTCCAACGTTAATAGTCTCGTTTGTCGCCTTGCACGGCTCCATGATAATCAGTTCAACGATAGCGTTAGTCCTCCAAACAAACGACATGAGCAGTCAATACAGAGTCCTAGCGAACCCACGATTACCAATGCATTGGATTTCCCGGTATGTGTGCACACAAATTAAATGGCCATGAAACAATGTAGCGCTACACCTGGGTTACCTTGTACGTAGTAGCATAGACCAAGAAGTAGGTCAACAAACATCCTCAGCTCCAGCTTCGACCATTCAATTCCTCGGTCTCCAAGCAGCTCTCGTAATTTCCAAACAGCTCGAGGACTCCGTCGAATTCCGCAGAAACTTCCAATTAGCGGCAGGTTTTGACTGTGTGGGAGCACAGTTCACTACTGAGCTACTGGATTGTTGTACCCCAGGAATATCCTGGTTGACGCGCTTAGATCATTTAAAGATGATTACCGTCGGCGAGATAAAGTCCATACACGTCTTGCGTTCGTTAAACAGTTCTCCATTTATTGTCCATTAAAACGCAGAGCAATGACATGTTACTCGCTCAAACCTTCGCGGTATAGCGGTCAAAACCATTTGCCCTTCCGGGGTCAACACCTGACCACAACAGTAGGCTTTCTACTTATATGCCTAAAAACACCTGTACAATGAACAGCAACACCCAGTGTACAACAGGGACATTACACATTGAGTGAGCAACCCATTTGGCTGCTACACCTGTTACGCATTTTGACATCAAAGTACGCGGGTACGAGTTGATGCTCTAAAAGTAAGCATAACGCTCAATAATGCATTGCCGGTTTTCCGCGAGTTCAACCTTCAAAGTCTGTCTGTGCCGAGTCGCCATGGAGTACATGGGCAGCTGCAGCGGAGCAGGAAGCAGAAAAGGAGTTTGACCAATCACAGACCCCTGCCGTTACTATCGTTACTATCCTCTTTATGACCCTCGAAATCAGAGAGTACTAGGTTACTCTGCAGTCAGTAGAATCAACTGCTGTTTAGGTCTCAGTTAGCGATTTTTCAACTCTCCCTTCTCGCCCACATCTGGCCAATACTTTAAGTGAGGACATTAAGCCAAGTTAAACATCACTGAAAGGTAAACTGACGAGTAATGCAGAGATAAGACGTTAAATTAATTGAATTTTAGCCCAACAATGTTAACCATGCGGTCTTCATGTTCGCCGTCGATTTAAAATGGCAAATAGATTTAAGTGTCTTGGCTGTGTTACAAATGGTTTAACGTTACATTTTCTTGGTGTTTTAATATAACTAATTTCAGACAAACTCTTGTAGTAGGCTACCATGGCAGAACCACCGGATAAAAAAAAAAGATCGCATGCACCTCAAAAATTCATTGATAGTTACCGGGAGAGATGGCCATGCCTCCGTTCTTCCAGACCTCCCCACCATGCTTTCTGCACAGTGTGCAATGTCAATATTGACATCAGTCACCAAGGGGAAATAGGTAACGAACACAGTATGATGCATATTCATAGGCCTACCCAGTGGCGTAACATAGTTACGACGGGCCCAGGTGCAGGGCAGGCTATTATGACGGGCCCTAGTCAGTGGCGTAAGGTAGTGGTACCAAACATTTTACAGTCCCGTACCCCTTCAGACATTCAATCTCCAGCTACGTACCCCCCCCCCCCCCCCGTTTTTTTCCCCATGTTTGTAGCCGCCGCCACGCCCCCTCCCCCCGCGCACATGTTCAGCCTATAACACTTGACACTGTAATGGTAGGTCAATGAGGTCGTGTTAAATATGTAAATTAAAAAGGGAAAAAATACAACATGACCATTGTTTGAGAAGGTCCTAAGTAGCCTAGAGTGAAATAACATCCCAGAGGAAATGTAATAGGCCTGCTGCGTATTGCTCACTTGCGCAAATAAAGTTTTTATTAGGCCACGAATTTGTTGTCACAGTTATCACTTATAAAAGTATCCTATCACAGATAACAGTTATCACAGTCTTTTTTTTCTTTCATTAGGCCTACTAAAGTGGTTCAGAACTGCATTATTTATTAGCTCAGAATGCCGTCTATTGGTTCAAACATGCAACAGCATAGTAACTAATAAAATGAAGACCACAAAATCTTGGACAGGACAACAGAAAAATCACTGGGGGAATACCATATTTACAACAGTTCTCTGTATGCCTCAGATAAATAAGGTCTTTCTTATAAATCATTTATTTATAAGAGCTAGAGACTGGCCAACATAAATTTCTCTATTCATAATGATTACATTACCTCCAAGAGTTACCTCCATTCTCAGTTAGAGCAATTTCTGTTCTTAAAATAAATCAGGTGTCTTTTCAAAATATATAATGTGTATTGTGTTATGTGCGCACTTACATGATCTGACACCGAACCCAATGTTGGCAGATCTGTATATGATTCTATTGGATTGGATTGGATTCATGGACTACACCTTTACGTATAGATACTGATAAAAACATTAGATGTTAAAGACATTCATACAAAGGTGGTACAGTTAGGGGGAAACATTGTACTGTACGTTGTTGGGGGAAAGATTTGGCAGGATATTTATTTCTTCAACTAATCCACCATCCTATATGACATTGGCATTGACCTTACTTTGAACTGTGAAAGAATGAGAGTTTAGGGGCTAGTTCCTCTCTGTACCCACAGGGAACTGAAAAAATAATACAAATTGTGAATGTAAGTGATGTTTGGAACTGATCAGTCTTGTGTCCTTCAGGTTTGTTAAAGTTAGTTGTAAAAGACTGAAAGGATGTGACTAGCTTACCTGTTTGGAAATATGCCACTATAATGTAGCAACATCTGAGGTCTGCCTGTTCAGTTTCTAGTTGACCTTAACCCTTTTCTCTCCGCACTCACAGATCAAGAGATGTGTTAGAGTTGAGGAAACTGGCCCAGGCTGTGATTGGACCCCTGAAGAGTGGGCTCCATTCCTTCAACATTGTCTCGGACATGCTCCTCAGTGTCAATGCAGACATTGTCCTTCCTGGATGCCAGACCTTTCATGATATCAGACAAGAGATTGAAAACATGAAGCAGCAGATGGAAAGGTCAGAGCTGGTAGCCGGAAAAGAGCTTCTACGCCTGGATGGGGAGACTGAGAGACTCACTGCAGATCAGGGTAATTTAGAGAATCAGAGAAGGCAGAGAGAGGGTGAGTTAGGAACATTTAAAGCACAGCTGGAGTCACACAGATCCTCTTTAGAGAGTTACAGTGAAGCTCTAAGGACAGAGAAGAGAAACCTGGAGTCAGCAGAAGACACCCTGCATAGGGAAAGGGAGAGGAGACAAGAGGCACGGAGGGAGAGGAATTTTGCGATTGGTGTTGCATTAATCCCAGTTGTGGGCTGGATTTTTGGTGAGTAAATAATCTATAAAATGTAAATACAAAAGGCAATATTTGCTCTTAGTACTGATTTAAATGCACTTTACTGATTTTCAGGCTCATTGGCGGCTATGGGTGCTCAAATGGACATGAGAGAAGCCTCTGAAGCAGCAGCCACCGCTAGGAGGGAGATAGAGAACTGTAAATCTAATGTGAAATTATACTCTGGCAAAGTGTCTGAGTCCAGGTCCTTGATCCATAAAGCTGAGCACGACATTAAAGAGACTGACAATAAGATTCGTGAGATGGAGGCCAAACTGCGGAGTGTGTCTGTGAAGCGGAAGGTTGTTGCTGATGTTCAGGCTAAAATGAGGACAGCTGTCCATCAGGTGGGGCTGCTGTATGGAAAGGGGAGGGTGGCAGAGGTGCAGACCCGACACCTGATCCTGCTGGCGCCTGTGATGAAGGTGATGGTGGACATGACAACACTACTGGGTCAGATCACTGGAGATGACCTGCTGAACACAGAAGGCATAAAGAGCCTAATGTGGGATATGGAGAAGAACCAGAATAAACTAAAACAAATTAAAGCAAAACTTGCGTCAAATGAGGCAGAGCACTTTCCTGTCATCCAGATGTCAATTTTTATCATTTTTGTTGCTGGTGTATTGCTTTACTATTTCTTCTAACCAGTGTTTGCATGTATTACAGCAAAGGGGAGGAAAAGAAGGGGAGGGGAAACAGTCAGGAACATAACAGAAGAAATCATACATGTATCATGATGTGGTAGATGTACATGAGGTAAATGTACACCGCATAGCCGTGGTAAATGTATGCAATACATACAAACATACATACATAATATAGTACATACATCATACATACATACAAAATTAGTAGTTGAAAAGGTGGGGACAGAGCATTCAAGTATTGTAGCCAGCTTGGTGGGTATACAGTGTGCTCGTAAGGTACTATTACAAGGGTAAGTAGAGTAATGGAACAGAAACTATGCTGATGGTGGCAGTTATTTACATTGTGTAGTAATATTTTTGTATCTGGTGAACATGGAATAACTTATGGGAGTATGAATAGCCTCACTCAAAATGGCTAACAAATAATACCAAACAAGCTGAGAGGCAGACAACCAGGTTGTAAACCAGATTAATTGACTTTGCCACGAGTATCCCAGGAAATGGGAGTGGTGCCAAACCTGCAACGAGTTCTGATTGAATAAAAGTTAGAGGACGGAGTTTTAATTGGCCATCGATGGACCATCTTCTGTTGTGGCTTAATGACTGCAATAAAACTTCAGATATAAACATTCAGCCATTTGACTTCTGATTGTGAAATTGCAAGATAGATTGCTTGTTTTTATAGAGATGTTTGATCGTTGCTGTTTTGAATGATTGTGGAGCATATCCTGAAATGAGTGAATTGTTCATTACCTTAAGTAGTGTCTCACTTAATAAGCGTGTGGATAGGGTCTAGTAGACACCTTGATGATATATGTAGATGAGGAGATCAGGGAATTGGGTTCACGGAGGTCAATGGGTGTGATGGATTCTAGGAGTACAGCAGGTAGTGGGGGTGTTGCAGAGGTACCCATAATGCACCAGGTTGTGGGGTTGTTACAAAGGTACCCATAGTGCATCCTGGATGGGATGGAGGGGGAGGAAACTTCAAATTTTTTCTCTTATTGTTAAAATGTTTTTTTTGAAAAAGGTCATGAAATCATTACTGCTACATTGTGTTGTGTTTTTCTGTTAGTCTGGAAATGGTGTTAAAGAGAAAACCTTGCGTTGTTTTTATTATTTTCAATCAATGAAGAATAGTAAGCTGATTTCACTTTCCCTGACCATGAGCACAGCAGCAAAAATGGGTTGGGTTGTGTCTCCATAATAAAGGGCTATTTTAGGGGAACTTCAAATACGTGTGAAAGGTCTCATCACGACTCTGCAAAAGAATCAGCAAAAACTACAAACTTCCTAATGCAAATAAGAAAAACTCTCGATCATTTCTCTTGAGTTTTTCTTACTTTCTTACATACATATTTGCTCTCAAGATTTGCCTTGCAAGCTTATAATGTGTGTCTGTAATGTTTGGCACAGCTACTGTATGGGTCGATTGCCTTTTGCTTTTGAAAGAAGATAAATAAAAATGTCAGATGACACAGGTGTCATTTTTTTCTCATCTCTTTTTTTACACCCTTAACGGGCTCTTGCAGTACATTGGGAATATGAATGAAAGTGTACTATTGTGTGACATTTGAGAATGAACATCATCTGTTCCATTTTGGAGATATTAGTTAACAGTGGATATCAGTTAACAGTAAACATCAGTGAAGAGAGATTTTCAGTGACTTTTTTCCTACTTAATTTCTCAATGGTAATACAATTGAAAAGACAAAATTACTTCTGCAGGCACAAAATGTATCCAGCTCTGATTATGGTGTAACCTACAAACGTTTAATTTGATCCCTGAATAGGTTTTATACATTGTTATTCTTGTGCGCATGCGGACTACCATCGGGTAGAGGACTATCATCGTGTAGCGACAGGCATATTCTGTCAAGATGGCTTCTGTTGAGTGCAATAACTCGATTCGCTCTGTGACAGAAACGCCTTTTTAGTCGGCATACTAATGAAGATACATTGACAACAAAACAATTAGGACTTCGTAGACCAAATGTATCCATTCAACAGGTTTCTACAAAGGGAGGGAAATCCTACATCCAAGAATTGGAACGAAAGAAACTCGCGGTCGTGAAGTGGCTAACGCGGTCTGTAGTTCATATATCACTGTCACTTTTCATAGGTTTCACAGTGTGTTTCACAGTTCGCTTCTTGTACTAACACTGAATAATTTTTTATGTGATGACTTATTTTGCTTTTGTAAGCCAATACTTTCAAGATCAGTCAATAAATATTGTTGGTTTTGACTTATGTTACCCCTTCTTTATGTTGTTACTGGACATATCATGTGTCCTGTTAAGCTATGTTACATCATACAACATTTGAGACACGTGGATAATGAAAAAGTGGGATAATTTAATGTGGAGCCACATCATGTTTGCTTATGAAGGGTCCTGGATGCAACTTTTATGGCGTCAGTTTAGTGCCAAAACTCACACATGCGAGGAAACGTCTATTCGAGTGAATTTCAGGTTTTCGCAAGCGTGAATTTCTTCTGCGCACTCAATTTTAGCAGCCGCGAGAGGAAATTCAACAACTGCGAGCGCAGAGACTGACATACTCTCTAGCGAAAACTTGGTCTGCTCGCTCAAATTTATCATACGCTCTCGCGAAAATGTCATCTGCTCGCTCGAAAGTATGACTTTTGGCAGTGTGTGGGCGGTTTTAGGAGTGTGTGGGCGGGACCCAAAAGAGGACGGGCTCTTTTCTGATTGGTCTTGATTTGACAGCAGAAGAATCATATTCACGACAACCGTTTACCAAACTCCGTTAAGTAGCTACATATGTCTTTGTATGGTGAAGACTGATATTTAACGACGAATCGAAGTAACGGTACCCATTAAACACGTTTTGAATAAATACTAGTGGTGATTGTAGCATTTGACCCACGATCACTTTATTTATTCCTGGAAAAAGAGTCAGTTCTCGTGACAGTCGCTGTTATGCCAGTAGGTAACATATCTAGCTACTAGCTAGCTTTAGATTCCTGCGCTAGCAAGAAGCCTTTGCTTGCTAACTGTTGACGCTAGCTCTTGCTGCTGAGTTTTCAAATTTGACTTCAATGTTTTAATGTAATTTATTCCATGGTCCGGGTGTTTTCACTGCTTTTAACACTGCTAGCTACAACAGGTAGCAGGCAAAGGCTTCTTGCTAGCGCAGGAATCTTCTGAGGCAGTCAGCGGAGCTCTAGAATCTTAGATCAGTAGTAGACTAGCTAGCAGCTAAACAATACAATTTAATAGCGTGAGAGGACAAGTCACGTTCGCAATTGCAAGTTCTAACTGTAAGAATGATGAACCAATTCAATCAAATGAACTTTGTGACTGAAATTATTGTTGTTTACTGTGTATTGCTCAACACTTAATACTAGCAGCAAGCTTAAAGATAGCTAGTAGCTAACTATGTTACCTACTGGCAGATAACATCGACTGTCACGAGAACCGACTCTTTTTCCTGGAATAAATAAAGTGATCGTGGGTCAAATGCTACAATCACCACTAGTATTCAATCAAAACAGCTTTAATGGGTGTCGTTACTTCGGTTTGTCATTAAATATCAGTTTCCATACCGGTCCAACAGGTCTTCAGACTATGCCATCTCCCTGACTGTACACACCGCACTCTCCCACCTGGACAAAGGGAATACGTATGTGAGGATGCTGTTTATTGACTACAGTTCAGCATTCAGCACCATCATCCCCTCCAGACTCGTCTCCAAGCTCGTGGACCTGGGACTTAACATCTCCCTGTGCAAGTGGATCTTCGTCTTCCTGACGGGGAGGCCACAGGTGGTGAGGTGGTGACCGTACCTCAGCCACAGTGATCACCAACACAGACCCCCTCCTGTTCTCCTTGTTCACACATGATGTTCACACATGACGTGCGGCAACGCACCGTTCCAATCTCATCGTTAAGTTTGCTAATGACACAACCATTGTGGGCCTCATCACTGAGAGGGACGAGTCAGCATACAGAGGGGAGGCTGATACCCTAACAACATGGTGTCAGGATAATAACCTCACTCTTAACATCAGCAAGACTAAGGAGATGATTGTGGACTTTAGGAGGCGGCAGGAAGTGGAGCATGCACCCCTACACATCAACGGATCTGAAGTGGAAAAGTTCAGCTGCTTCAGGTTCCTGGGGGTGAATATCAGCAATGACCTCACCTGGTCTGACCATTTTTTTCTGCCATGTTCCTGATTGTTTCCCCTCCCCTATTACCACCTCTAAGGAGACAATTGTATTGTTCTTGCAACTATCGAAAAAGGACATAGTAGTGCACATGACCACATAACATGCTTTTTGTGTATTATTATTCCTCATAGTCATAATAATAAAATTAGCAGATTTTGTTCAATTTTTTCTCAATGAAAAAGTAGACTGTGAGGGATAGAGAGAAAGATGAAGAGAAAAAAATATGGAGTATGGAAGGTGTCTCTTATATTCCTAGTTATACAGTTGAACTGAGAGGGACAAAGAAGGTGCCTTGGAACCTTGGCGCAGGTGTCAGTGAAGCACAGGTGCAAGCCAGTTTAATGACCCTATTATGATGTCACAATGGCCCAATGTAAGTCTATGGGAACATTTGTATTAGTTTTTCTTTAAAGGAGGCTGGTTATAAAGCTTAATGCCTACTCAGAATAGTTCCATCAGGTCTGCCTCAGTAAGAACATAAGAAAACATGACAAGCTGAACAACAGCAGCACCTGGCTACAACACTAAAAAGCTGTGAAATATGAACATTATTATTTATTTCCATAACTTCATAGACATTGCTTAAGCAGTTTAACTTTTTAATATCTCCCCAGCATGTGAAAGCAGAGCTGCCTCTCCCACTTTCCTGTAAAGGCTTGTCAAGCCACCCACCCATAAACCTGGGGCTACCCAGTTCAACCCCAATAAAAACACACCATGTGCTGTAGATAAGAGCTCATTGAGATAATAAGGATCGCAGTACTATTAGAATGGGTTTGAGACCTTTGATCAAGCTGACTGTCCCTGAGATATGGGGCCCGTTGCAGATTACTTAAAACCATTTTCTGAAAATAGGGCTCAGTATCTACTAACTAGGGTCCATGTCAGTCTGGCACAAGGAAGGCATGCACCCAGTACTGTTGTAATGGCAGCTACATTCATTCCTCATGTGTAAAACCTATTATAATACGTTCTTTGAGTGGTCCTGTCATGGCAAAAGGTGTTTGGGCGCCAAAAGGGGTCCGGGCGACGTCATAATGGCTTTCGAACGACTCTTGAGTGACAGTTGCTATACCAACGCTAGCATTACGTAACCCGGACGCCTTTTGGTTATCAGTCAGAGAGTCTCCAGAGTCGTTCGAAAGCCATCAGCTACTTTTTAGTCATTTACATTTACATTTACATTTAGTCATTTAGCAGACGCTTTTGTCCAAAGCGACGTACAAGGGAGAGAACAGTCAAGCTAAGAGCAATAAAAAAGCATGGTGTAACAATAAATACTACTTTACATGAGAATTAGAAAAACAACAACCTAGAAAAGAGGAAAAAGAAGTGCAGGAATGTAACTGCTGAAGTGCAAGTTAAGCGCTAGTCAGGTGCCAGTTAGGAGGGGAGGTGCTCTCTGAAGAGTTGGGTCTTCAAAAGCTTCTTGAAGGTAGAGAGGGACGCCCCTGCTCTGGTAGTACTAGGCAGTTCGTTCCACCAACGTGGAACTACAAATGAAAATAGTCTGGATTGCCGTGCTTGCACGGACGGCAGTGCCAAACGACGCTCACTAGACGAGCGCAGCGTCCTGGGTGTAACATTTGCCCTTACAAGAGCATTTAGGTAGGTGGGAGCAGAACCAGTAAGCACTCTGTAGGCAAGCATAAGTGACTTGAACTTAATGCGAGCAGCTACTGGCAGCCAGTGGAGCTCGATGAGTAGCGGGGTGACGTGTGCCCTTTTCGGTTGGTTGAACACCAGACGCGCCGCCGCGTTCTGGATCATCTGTAGTGGTTTCACCACGCAAGCCGGCAGGCCCGTTAGGAGGGCGTTGCAGTAGTCAAGGCGGGAGCTCACCAAGGTTTGCACCAGCAGCTGGGTGGCATACTGGGTTAGGTACGGCCTGATTTTGCGGATGTTGTATAGCGCAAAGCGGCACGACCTGGAGACAGAGGCGATGTGGGCCGTGAAGGTCAGTTGGTCATCAATAATGACCCCGAGGTTTCTTGCTGTTTTGGATGGAGCAAGAGATAAAGAGTCAGTATTGATCTTGATGTTGTGGTGGATGACCTGTTTGGCTGGGAAGACCATCAGTTCCGTTTTGGCCAGGTTCAGCTGAAGGTGGTGATTTTTCATCCATGTGGATATATCAGCGAGACAGTCCGAAATCCGCGTCGAGACCGTGGTGTCCTCAGGAGGGAAAGACAGAAACAGTTGAGTATCATCGGCATAACAGTGGTAGGAAAAACCATGCGAGCGGATGATAGGGCCCAACGAGGTGGTGTAAATGGCAAAGAGAAGTGGTCCCATCACCGAGCCTTGGGGCACCCCAGTGGTGAGGCGGTGAGGTACAGACAGCTGACCTTGCCATGACACGTTGAACGAGCGCCCAGTGAGGTAGGATTCAAACCAGGAGTGCGCATTGCCAGAAATGCCCATACTTGACAGTATGGACAGAAGGATGCGGTGGTTGACTGTATCAAACGCAGCTGATAAGTCAAGCAGGACGAGAGCCGAGGATTGAGCTGCTGCTCTAGCTGTTTTTAAGGCCTCCATTACAGACAACAGGGCTGTTTCGGTGGAGTGACCGCTTTTGAAGCCAGACTGGTTCGGATCGAGGAGATTGTTCTTTGACAGGAACTCGGTGACCTGTTTGGAAGCTGCCCTCTCAATGGTTTTAGATAGGAGCGTGAGAAGTGAGACCGGTCGATAGTTTTCCACCTGAGTGGGATCGAGAGACGGCTTCTTGAGCAGCGGCGTTACCCGAGCCACTTTGAAAAGAGAAGGAAATGTTCCAGAATTAAATGAAGCATTAATCACCTGTGTTATTGCCGGTAAGACGGCAGGCGATATGGCTTGAAGGATGTTGGATGGGATGGGGTCCAGCGGGCATGTAGTTGGACGGCTACCTGTTAGGATTTTGGAGACCTCACTCTCGCTGAGAGGGATGAAAGAAGGAAAAGATGAGCTATTGACGGTTGCGCCCTTAGGGGAGGGGGACAGTTGGTCGAACTGTTGCCCGATGGCTGCCACTTTCTCTGTGAAAAAGGAAGCAAAGTTATCAGCAGTGAGGTTAGTAGCTGGGGGGGGAGGAGGAGGGTAGAGCAGAGTTTTGAAGGTGGAGAATAGTTTCCGAGCGTCAGTTGCACCGTTGATTTTGTCATTGAAAAAAGTCTTCTTAGCAGCAGTGATGCTGGATGAGAAGGAGGCCAGCAGTGTCTGGTAGCTTGCAAGATCGTCCAGCGCGGCAGATTTGTGCCACTTTCTCTCAGCCGCTCTGAGATTGGAGCGCTGCGTTCGGAGGGTATCACTCAGCCACGAATGAGACTGGGTAGATCGAGCAGGTCTGGTGGAAAGTGGACACAAGCTGTCCAAGCATGAGCTCAGAGTGGAGCAGAGAGCTTCGGTGGCATCATTGACACCTAGTGAGGAGAAAGTGGATAAAGGTGGAAGAGCAGAAGAAACCAGAGAGGAAAAGTGGGTGGGA
Organism: Clupea harengus; assembly: GCF_900700415.2. NCBI lineage: Eukaryota > Metazoa > Chordata > Actinopteri > Clupeiformes > Clupeidae > Clupea > Clupea harengus. Next base: position 16,439 of record NW_024879598.1, on the reverse strand, counting down.
GAGAGGTTGCGGAGGTTGCGCCGGAACGAGACCATCGGAGGGGGGACAGAGCCGAACATCGAAGCGAATGAAGAAGTGGTCCGAGCAATGCAGAGGGGTTACCGTTAGGTTGTCCGTGGTGCAGTTCCGAGCAAGGATGAGGTCAAGCTCTTTTCCTGCTTTGTGAGTTGGAGGAGTGGGGACCTGTTGTAGGTCGAACGAGTGAACCAGGGTTCGAAAGTCAGCTGAGTTGGGATTGTCTAGGTGGATGTTCATGTCGCCAAGGATGAGTGTTGGACACTCCTGCTCAGGGATGGATGACAGCAGGGTGTCCAGCTCATGGACGAAATCACCCTGCTGTCCTGGTGGACGGTAGATAACAATCACATAAGTTTTAACAGGAGCAGTTACCATAATTGCATGATATTCAAAGGAGGCATACCTGTTTGAAGGCAGCAGTGGAGTGAATTTCCAGTTGTCTGAAATCAGCAGCCCCGTCCCACCTCCACGACCAGATGGCCGGGGAGTATGGGAGAAGGCATAGTTGGTGGAGAGTGCTGCCGGGGTAGCATTGTCTTCAGGTGTGATCCATGTCTCCGTGAGAGCTAAGAGCCCTAGGGAGAGGTGGTTGGCATAACCTGAGATGAAATCAGCTTTCTTGACTGCAGACTGACAGTTCCACAGGCCAACAGAGAAAGAGGTTACAGTAGATGAGGTTTGTTGAAGTGAGCGGAGGTTACCCAGGTTGCGCTGCCGTCTGCTGCGCTGTGATCTTTTTTGACAACCAGTGACAACAGAGATGCTACTGTGACACATGGCTATGGCAGAGTCAAAATGAAAAAGTTTACCTTGTTTGTGAACCTTGTTTCGGTGGACTTGTACAGGTAGACTTGTACGTCTTTACCCAAAAAGGTCTTCACACGAAAAGGGCTGAGCACGAGGGCTGACACTTCCGCAGCAGCCCTATGGAAGTAGCATGCTCACTGATTGCACCTGGCTGAAGGCCCTCCCAGATCTTGATTACACAAAAGTGGCTGATTGTTGGAGGTGTGGCTTGACAAACCAGCCAGTGAGTGAAACTAACTTGGCAAACAGGGTAATTGCCAAGATAGTGCAAATTCAGAGTAATCCAAGTAATCTAGGTACAATTTAACTAGCAAAGCAGTACATAACTACACACACACAGTCCTTAAAGCCCTCTAGCTTTCTCTGAAGTAATTAAGACTGTAGTAAGCTTTTATATACCTGCTGTCCAGTGAAACAGGCCCTCCCAGATCTTGATTACACAAAAGTGGCTGATTGTTGGAGGTGTGGCTTGACAAACCAGCCAGTGAGTGAAACTAACTTGGCAAACAGGGTAATTGCCAAGATAGTGCAAATTCACAGTAATCCAAGTAATCTAGGTACAATTTAACTAGCAAAGCAGTACATAACTACACACACACAGTCCTTAAAGCCCTCTAGCTTTCTCTGAAGTAATTAAGACTGTAGTAAGCTCTTATATACCTGCTGTCCAGTGAAACAGGCCCTCCCAGATCTTGATTACACAAAAGTGGCTGATTGTTGGAGGTGTGGCTTGACAAACCAGCCAGTGAGTGAAACTAACTTGGCAAACAGGGTAATTGCCAAGATAGTGCAAATTCAGAGTAATCCAAGTAATCTAGGTACAATTTAACTAGCAAAGCAGTACATAACTACACACACACAGTCCTTAGTCGCTTAATATTGTGCCTAAACGGACACTACGTAACCCAGACACTTTTTGGCTATCAGTCAGATTGTCTCAAGAGTCGTTCGAAAGCCATCAGCTACTTTTTAGTCGCCTAATATTGTCGCACAACGGAAAAAATTGCTAATCGCTAACGAGCTAAACCTACTTGCTTACTTACAGGAGACCGGCAGCCAATATTAACGCACACTTCTATGTTTGTTTTTAGTCTCTAATTAATATTTAATTCTGTTTTTTTGCGAATCAACTCGGATTATTTAGTTGTATTGTCAGCCATTGTATTGTTTTGAGTCTTTAATTCTGTTTATTACGACTCAACTTGGATTTTTTTCCTTATTTTCTTATTTTGTTATTGTGTTGCTATGGCGATAATAATAATATCGCGGATTATTTTCACGAGAGAAGAGCTACTAAATATCAGGGACTCAACACCATCTGTTTTATGTCCCAACTTACTCGCCTCTTCCGTGGATTTATCAGATATACAAATCAAAGGCCTTGGACACACAGTGAGACGGAGAGGTAAACGCGCTGGAGCCCTGGTGCGCTTTAGGAGGAGAGGCATTCGGTCGCCTCTACTGAGTATACTCCTCTCCAACGTCCGCTCACTTAGCAACAAAATGGATGAACTGTGCCTTCTCATCAGGTCTAGCAGGGACTTTTCTCTTTCTTCCGTTTTGTGCTTCACGGAGACGTGGCTGTGTGGATTAATACCGGACTCTGCGCTGCAGCTGGCAGGCTTCCAACTCTTCGGAGCGGACAGCCACACAGAACTTTCCGGCAAGACGAAAGATGGAGGAATCTGTTTCTACACTAACAGTGGCTGGTGCAAGGATGTGACAGTGATTCAAGAGTACTGTTCTCCTGATCTGGAATCTTTTTTTATCAACTGTAAACCCTTCTACTCCCCCCGTGAGTTCGTTTCATTCATTCTGGTCGGTGTTTACATTCCACCGCAAGCCAACGTGCAGGTTGCACAGCGCATGCTCGCCGACCAGATACTGTGTGTGGAGAGGACTAACCTGGACTCCTTAGTTATTGTCCTCGGCGACTTTAACAAAGGAAATCTCACCCGCGAACTCCCCAAATACAGACAATATATTAAATGCCCGACCAGAGAGGAGAACATTCTGGAACACTGCTACACCACAGTTAGCAGTGCCTATCATGCCGTCCCCCGGGCTGCACTGGGACACTCTGACCACGTCATGGTCTATTTGATCCCTGCATACAGGCAGAAATTAAAACTCTGCAAACCTGTTGTGAGGACATCTAAGCAGTGGACCAGTGAAGCTGTGGAGGATCTTCAGGCGTGCTTGGACTGTAATGATTGGGATGTCTACAGGACCGCTACCAACAGTCTGGATGAGTACACAGAAGCTGTGACATCATATATCAGCTTCTGTGAGGACAGCTGTTTACCATCACGCACCAGGGTGAGTTATAACAACGACAAACCCTGGTTCACAGCTAAACTCAGAAAGTTAAGGTTGGAGAAGGAAGAGGCATTCAGGAGTGGGGACAGAGACAGGTTTATTGAGACAAAATACATGTTTAGCAAGGAGGTACGAGATGCTAAACGTCTTTACTCTGAGAAACTCCAACACCAGTTCTCAGCCAACGACTCTGCTTCTGTCTGGAAAGGGCTTAGGCAGATAACAAACTTTAAGCCTAGAGCCCCCCACTCCACTAACGACCCACGCCTGGCTAATGACTTGAACGAGTTTTACTGCCGCTTCGAAAGACAATGGGACAGTCCTGATACCATCCCCTGTGACACCACCCACCAGCTCCAGCCCATCAGCTTCACCTTCCCCACCACAGCAGAGGCCTACGCCTCTCCACAGCTGCCCACCTCAGAGCACCCCCCCTTCTCCCCCACCACAGTGACGACTCTATCCATTATGGAGAGGGACGTCTTCAGACTTTAGGAGACAGAACCCTCGCAAAGCAACCGGGCCAGACTCTGTCTCTCCATCCATCCTAAAGCACTGTGCTGAACAGCTGTCACCGGTGTTTACAGACATTTTTAACTCCTCACTGAAGTCATGCCACGTACCAGCCTGTTTCAAAACCTCAACCATCATCCCCATCCCCAAAAAAACAAAGATCAGTGGACTTAATGACTACAGACCCGTTGCTCTGACCTCTGTTGTGATGAAGTCATTTGAGCGGCTTGTGTTGCGGCATCTCAAAGCCATCACTGACCCTCTACTGGATCCCCTCCAGTTTGCCTACAGAGCTAACAGGTCTGTAGACGATGCAGTAAACATGGCCCTTCACTCCATCCTCCAGCACCTGGACACCTCAGGAACCTATGCCAGGATCCTGTTTGTGGACTTCAGCTCTGCCTTCAATACTATCATCCCGGCTCTGCTACAGGACAAGCTTCTCCGGCTGAGTGTGCCTGACTCCATCTGCAGGTGGATCACAGACTTCCTGTCTGACCGGAGGCAGCACGTGCGGCTGGGAAAACATGTCTCTGACCCCCGGACCATCAGCACCGGTTCCCCTCAAGGCTGCGTTCTTTCCCCTCTTCTCTTCTCCCTGTACACCAACAGCTGCACCTCCAGTCACCAGTCCGTCAAGCTCCTCAAGTTCGCGGACGACACAACCCTCATTGGGCTCATCTCTGGTGGTGATGAGTCTGCCTACAGGTGGGAGATTGACCATCTGGTGACCTGGTGTGGACAGAACAATCTGGAGCTCAACGCGCTGAAAACAGTGGAGATGGTTGTCGATTTCAGGAAGAACCCAGCCCCTCCCAACCCCATAACCCTGAGTGACGCCCCAGTTGACAGTGTGGAGTCCATCCGCTTCCTGGGCACCATCATCTCCCAGGACCTCAAGTGGGAGCTAAACATCATCTCCCTCACCAAAAAGGCACATCAGAGGATGTACTTCCTGCGGCAGCTGAAGAAATTCAACCTGCCAAAGGCAATGATGGTGAACTTTTACACCTCCATCATTGAGTCCATCCTCACCTCCTCCATCACCATCTGGTACGCTGCTGCCATTGCCAAAGACAAAAGCAGACTGCAGCGTGTCATTCGTTCTGCGGAGAAGGTGATTGGCTGCAATTTGCCATCTCTCCAGGATTTGTATGCATCCAGGACCCTGAGGCGTGCAGGGAAGATTATGGCTGATCCCTCCCACCCTGGACACAAACTCCTTGTGCCACTCCCCTCCGGCAGAAGGCTGCGGTCCATCAGGTCCAAAACCTCACGCCACCTGAGCAGCTTCTTCCCGTCTGCGGTTGGCCTCATCAACAAGGCCCGGGACCCCCGCCCCCCAACACGGACTCTAATCACTTTTTTGCACACTCCTGCTGTAACTTAATACGTGTATTGTTTATTGTGTATGTTTATTGTTTGCACCAACGTACCACAAAAAATTCCTCGTAGGTGAAAACCTACTTGGCAGTAAAAACCTTTCTGATTCTGATTCTGATTCTGATTCTATTAGCTCCCCTCACCTGTTCGTTGTCTCTCCTACAAAACCCTTCCCCATTCTCCAGTCTGTGTCTGGCCTCATCAATACTGGACGTGAAGACTCTGCCCGTGTGGTCTATGACGAACTTCCCCGTGGTTCCAAGTTTGTGCTTTTTCTATCTTAAGTTTTGCTTTTGTGGACCTCCTGAGTTTTTGGCTCAAATTCCATTGATTGAGATTGAACCTGCCTGAGTTACATTAAAGAAACTTCCCCTGCCGAAAATCTGTTTCTGGAGTTGTTGACAGAAAGCCAGACCGAATTGGAATTCCCTAACCCTTGGAATTCCTGGTTGCGTGTTAACCTATGTTGCCTTTGTTTGTTCTTTGGACACTTAACTTCTTAGAACCCTAGTTCTACTTCTGTGTTCTCCCCATTTATTTCCCCTGTGCTGGATGTGTCCAATAAACTCTGTCTCCTTACATCTGTGTGGCGCCTGAAGTTTGTGACATGGTGTTTCAGTCTGAACAGTTTTGTCAACTACCAGTCTGCAAACTATATGTAGCCAAAGTTCAAATGTTTTACATTTTAAATGGTGTATCTGACGTTGTGAGATTTAACTTCTTTGACTGATGTAAGTTTGCCAAAATGGATGAGCTAGATAACCCGTCAAATAATCTGTACTTTGTCATACATTACTTAATTTTGTGCGAGACATGCAAGTGTTCTATACCTTTCTAGTTATAGTGGGAGTAAGAGATTATGTTATTTGTTTAAAGGGGTAGGTTTAGGTTTTTGCAATGTTGTTCTCTGAACATAAGATTTTATGTCTATGTATAGCTGAAGAAGATGTATTTTTCATCGCATTTTCTGTTAATGTCCACTCTCAACAGGCAGAAAGAAAAGAGAGACTTTCCTACAACAAAAGGTTGAAGAATGCAAGACATGCAAGTGTTCTATCCCTTTCTAGTTATAGTGGGAGTAAGAGATTATGTTATTTGTTTAAAGGGGTAGTGTGGTGTATTTGCCTAAATAATCACACAGTAGACTGTCAGCCATTTGCTTCAACACACTCTTTACTCAAGTCAATCACGATACAGGTATCCCAGCATGCATCTAGTTAAGCTGAGAAGACTACGGCACAACAGAGTATCCAAAAGTGCAAACTAATGGTTTAAATACATCACCCCCTTTTTAAATGAAGGTACTCTTCAGTTACACTAAACATAACTCCCATAACCAATGCATACCTGTGAAACAGATGTCAATGACAAGTAACCCAATATACTCTTTTTCATTCTTTTAACCCTGTGTGATCTCTTTTTTCTTTTAAACAAACAGAGATATTATGCTAGAACAGTGTTAGACTATTACAGTCACCCTGACCATCAATCCAATATTTAACCTGTTTCCCAAAAACACAATTAACAGTCAAGCCACATGTCAGTCAGTTAACAGTCAATGTTCATAGCGCACAGGTGGCTTCCTTTCTCTAGCTGAGCGGCGAAGAGTTTGCGGTACCGCTTGCATCTCTGCATTGTCCATTTGCACGGGCTTGGCATTCTGTGCTGGATTGTCATCCTGGATCACCTCGGGCTGGGCTGATGTGTCAGGGCCAGTGGTGGTACAGTCCGTATTCAAATCCAGGTCATCGGTTGGGACACGGGATCTCAATTGATCACCATGCCTCCTGTATGCGCTGTCACTGTCTGTCCCTTGCACTCTGTAGGACACTGGTCCAGTTTGCTCGGCTATGACACCCGGAATCCACTTTTCTTTTCCCCTGCCTGTATTCTGTAGATATACAGGGTCATCCAGAGTAAAAGACCTGTTTACTGCACGCTGATCGCGATAGAACTTTTGCATATATTGCTTCTTGCGCACAGTAACCGTGGTGTCTGGAACAATCAGGTCCAAGTGAGTACGCATATGTCTGTTCAAGAATAAATCCGCAGGTGACTGACCTGTGGTACAATTTGGAGTAGAGCGATTCTGCATCAGTGAACACAGAGATCTTGTCCTCTATGTCCATAGTGGTCTGTCCAAGCTTTTTCATACCACTCTTAAATGTCTGTACATACCTTTCAGCGAGGCCATTGCTGGCAGGGTGGCCAGGGGCGCTTGTTGAGTGCAGAATTCCATTCTGACGCATGAAGTTCTTGAATTCCTCTGATGTGAATTGTGTTCCGTTGTCAGTGACAACGTGCTCAGGAAGACCGTATGCTGCAAACAGTCTCCTTAGTCTAGTGATGGTGGCTTGTGAGGTGGGGCTGGGCATTCTGAACACTTCCAGCCACTTAGAGTACGCATCCACCACTATCATGAAGGTGTGCCCCAAGACAGGGCCGGCAAAGTCTATATGCAGTCTTCTCCAGCTCTGACCTGGAAACTCTCATGGATGCAATAGTACCTGTCAAGGCATCCGTTTGGCAAGACTCACAGACGTTGCATATCTGCTCCACATCTGAATCAATCTTAGGCCACCAAACATATTTGCGTGCCAGGGCTTTCATCTTAACAATACCCTGATGACCAGAATGCAATTCTTTCAACACAGTCTTTCTCAGTTTTTCAGGTAACACTACTCTAGTGCCCCAAAGAACACATCCACGCTCAACTGACAGTTCACATTTGTGTGTGTGGAAGGCTTTCAGACTTTGGTCCACATCATTAGGCCATCCAGTCATAACATATCTGAGAACCTTGGACAGCACACTGTCCGTACGTGATGTGCGCGCCACTTGATCAGCATTCAGAGGCGCCTGCTCTAAGTGTGCAGTCAGCAGCGCGTGAATGCTCTCTGATATGGCTGTTGTGCCTGCGTCGCCCGTGTCAGGCAAAGGTACTCTTGAAAGTCCATCCGCATTGCTGTGTTTCTCTGAAGCACAGTATTCAATACTGTAGTCATATGCTGAGAGAATGATCGCCCATCTTTGAATTCGAGCTGCTGCCATAGCCATAGTGGGTAGACTCTTGTGTTCTCCAAAAAGAGTCAGCAAGGGTTCATGATCTGTCACGAGTTTGAATTTCCTTCCCCATAAGTATTGATGGAACTTTTTTACTCCGAATATCAATGACAGTCCTTCTTTCTCAATCTGAGATTATTTTTTCTCAGCAGGGGCGAGCGTCCTTGATGCGTAAGCAATTGGACGTTTCTTTCCCGATTTCATCTCATGTTGAATGACAGCACCTATTCCATAGGCTGAAGAATCGCAAGCTAGGGTGAGTGGTAGATCAGGGTCATAGTGCACAAGTACCTTGTCACTGATTAGCAACTCCTTGCACTTGTCAAAGGCTCCTTGCTCAGGCCTCTTCCACTCCCATTCCACCTGGTCTTTTAACAGCATATAGAGAGGAGCTAGCACTGTGCTTTGGTTAGGCACAAATCTCCCGTAGTAATTAACTAGCCCCAAAAAAGCTCTCAGTTCTTTAATAACAAGATGGGGCTGGTGCCTCCTTGATTGCTTTTACCTTGTCTGGAGATGGGTGGGTGCCTTGGCTGTTCAAGACATGCCCCAGGTATTCAATCTGTTTTTTCCCAAACTCACATTTGGCTTTCTTGACTCTCAAGCCACTCTCCTGGAGTCTCTGCAACACTGCTTGTAGCTTCTGCAAATGATCTTGTTCTGTTTTTCCTGTAATTAACAAATCATCTAAACAGACGACTACATCCAGATCTTTCATGAGGTTTTCCATAATTCGCTGAAAAATGGCGGGAGCTGAGCTAACTCCAAAAGCAAGTCTATTATACACAAATAGACCCCGGTGTGTGTTGACGGTCAGTAGTTTCTTCGAATCCTCCTCTAGTTAGTACCCTGAGGCGAGGTCAAGCTTTGAGAACAATTTCCCACCGCTCAGTGTGGACATTAGTTCCTCAATTCGAGGTAGTGGGTAGGTCTCTGGTGGTGGCTTGATTTACAGTTATTTTATAATCGCCACACAACCGAATTGAATTGTCCTTTTTTACCACAGGCACCACCGGCGCCGCCCATTCACTGTGTTTAACGGGTGAGATTATGCCGGCCTTCTCCAGTCGGTCTAGCTCAGCATCCACTCTTGCCTTCATGGCAAACGGTAGTGGACGGCTCTTGCAAAACTTCGGGCTGATATCCGGATTTACAAGAATTTTGGCTGTAATGCCACGCAGAGTGCCCAATTCATCCTTATACACTTCGGAGTGTAATTCCAACACTTCTTCAATTGATTTTGGTTGGTGCATCTCACTTATATGCTTTATTTCTTTCCAATCCAAGGTTATCTTCTTTAACCAGTTCCTGCCGCATAATGCTGGACCACTACCTTTCACTACAATCACAGGTAGCTGTTCTGTTTGCTGTTTATAGTTAACTGTGGCTTCAAACTGCCCTAGCACAGGCATTACTTCCCCTGTGTACGTCTTTAGCTTGATGCTAGCGGCCTCTAGTGGTACTTTTTAGAATGTCGCTTGAAATATTTTTTCTGAAATTATACTCACGGCAGCCCCAGTATCGATATTAATGTCAATTTCTTTACCATCCACTCTAAAGCTTGTTCTGAATGCTTGTTTGCAGCCCTTGTCGCTCTTTAATGTCCACATTGGAAATGTGTCATATCTCGTATTCTTTCCATAATTTTCCTGACGTCTTTTGTTCACTCCTCAGCCTTTTGATTAAAACTAAATCTTTCTGCGATAATTAACGGCGTAGGCTCCAAATGCTTACTCAGTACATCCACAATATCTTTGTACGTCTTTCCCTTCGGCAAGTCGGGTTGAACTATATTTCTTAAAGTGGCATTATGCAGTAATTGTACTTCAGGATTAGGATTAGGATAAGCAGTTTTACCTTAAAATAACAGCGCTAAAAAAAAATTGGGGCGCTACAATGACTTTTAATATGGAGAATCGCCTCCGTGCCATTGCCACACCAGGGTCCGTAGGCATATTACTGCTAAATGTAGGTTTGCCTGAAGCTGCCCGGTTTCTACTGACCAAAGAGCTAATTGTGGACTTCAGGAAGAAAGCTGGCACACACATCCCCATCCATATCAACGGGATGGAGGTTGAGCGTGTCACCAGCTTCAAGTTCCTGGGTGTCCACATCTCTGAGGACCTCTCTTGGACCCTCAACACCTCATCCCTAGTCAAGAAAGCACATCAGCGTCTCTTTTTCCTGAGGAGACTGAAGAAGGCCCATCTGTCTCCTCAGATTCTGGAGAATTTCTACCGCTGTACTATCGAGAGCATCCTTACAAACTGCATCTCAGTATGGTATGGCAGCTGCTCTGTTGCCGACCGAAAAAGACTGCAGAGGGTGGTGAAAACTGCCCAACGCATCACAGGTTCCTCACTCCCCACCATTGAGGCTGTCCAGAGCAAGAGATGTCTGCGGAGGGTGTGCAGCATCGTCAAGGACAGCTCACATCCCAGCCACAGACTGTTTGCCCTCCTCCCCTCTGGGAGGCGCTACAGGGTCCTCCGTTCCCGGACCAGCAGGTTCAGGAACAGCTTCATCCCTGCGGCTGTCACCCTACTGAACTCTGCACCACGCCGATAGCCCCCCCCACCCCCACACACACCTCCCCCTGTGACTGTACCTCCCCCCTGGCTTGACTGCCACACACATTTGCACTGTACTCCCCCCCCTCCACCCTGGCTTGACTGCCACACACCCCCCTCCAGCCACTGAACATTTGCACCAGAATGTCTTTTTTACTACTGTACATCCCACTTATTACTGTAATAACTGTATTAATCGTACTTACACCATACAATACTTCTTAAACATTGTATTACTTTACTACCTCATTCATTTCATTTCACTTATTACCACCACTAATACTTACACCTGCACTTTTTATATACGTATCATATCTACACTTCTTACCTCAACTGCTGCTAGTCCCAATTCTGTTCATATTACATATCTATTTCTTACTGTACACATATATTTATTTATTCACTTACTCCACTTTACATATGCACATACTCTGCACTTTTTTTGCTATTTTGCACTTCTGGTTGGATGCTAAACTGCATTTCGTTGTCTCAGTACTTGTACTCTGTGCAATGACAATAAAGTTGAATCTAATCTAATCTAATCTACTGTCTGCCGAACTAGTGTAAGTAGCTTATTTGCAGTCTTGCTTTGTCTTGTGTTGCGCTTGCTTGATGTTTGACTGTGTTAGGACAGTTGTTGACTAACTAGTTTGTCATAATGTCAAAGTCGGCACATTTCAAGAGATTTTGTTAGTTTTAGCCGCTAGCATATCTTTAGCGATTAGCAATTGATCCGTTATGCTACTTTAATAATCCATAGGTTGTTGGGCCCATGCAACTTATCGATGTAGGAACATGCTTCTCCGCTCCAATGTCGTTAGCCTCAAAGAATTGCTCCAAACGTTCAACATACACCGACCAAGACTCCATCTTCGGAACGAATTCCCCTATGGTCCCAATCAGTAGAGCCATATTTTGTTATTTTTAGTCACTTTTATCCTCGTCGCCAATTTTACTGTGGTGTATTTCCCTAAATAATCACACAGTAGACTGTCAGCCATTTGCTTCAACACACTCTTTACTCAAGTCAATCACGATACAGGTATCCCAGCATGCATCTAGTTAAGCTGGGAAGACTACGGCACAACAGAGTATCGAAAAGTGCAAACTCATGATTTAAATACATCAGGTAGGTTTAGGTTTTTGCAATGTTGTTCTTTGAACATAAGATTTTATGTCTATGTATAGCTGAAGAAGATGTATTTTTCATCGCATTGCCTGTTAATGTCCACACTCAACAGGCAGAAAGAAAAGAGAGACTTTCCTACAACAAAAGGTTGAAGAATTGCGAGATTCTAGGATACAGTCCTGAGATAATGGCCATCAAACCATAAGATGAGGATGTAGATATGGTCTCAGAAATGACAAACTGCAACAGGTCTGGAGAAAGTCTTTCAATTATCACAACTCTCAAACAATATGTCATTGAAGGTAAAATAGACTGGCAGAGACTCTATCATCAGAAGAATAAATATACAAAGACAACTGGAGGTGTCTATGCCTCACAAAAGCAGCCATTGCATTTCAGTTTATCAGTAAATGATATGTATGCTAAAACCTGAGAAGGATTGCTTTCACTGACTTAAATGATACACCTGTACATACTTAAATGTGGCAAAGTATTGGCCAAAGGCGGAATTGTAATGACAAATTTGTGTCTTTATTGCCATGATATTTTCATTGTAAGTGTGCATCTGTCTTAAGTCAACTCTGATGAACTAATGTTCTGTGCTCTTTTTGACAATGTACCACTTCCTCTTCTAAATGTAACAACAAGCTGTTGTGTCGAGGTAGCTAACCACCAGGTGTTTCCTTCCATTATGAAAGCTAGATCTTTTGCAGACAGTTTGCAAGCTTAGTGTGTACGTGCCTGTTTGCACGCCGGGCAGGTCAAAAATATAGCAATCTTTAGTTCTGTTTTTGTCTGAGCTCTGAACCATTTGTTGGTGAATGAGCTCTGGTCTCTGGCCATGGGCCTTGCTCCTGTGTTCCATTGTTGCCGTGTTGGAAAACCTGGTTGCGTGTTAACCTATTTTGCCTTTGTTTGTTCTTTGGACACTTAACTTCTGAGCGTTTTACCCCAGTTCTATTTCTGTGTTCTCCCCATTTTTTTTCCCCTGTGCTGGATGTGTCCAATAAACTCTGTCTCCTTACATCTGTGTGGCGCCTGAAGTTTGTGACATGGTGTTTCAGTCTGAACAGTTTTATCAACTACCAGTCTGCAAACTATATGTAGCCAAAGTTCAAATGTTTTACATTTGAAATGGTGTATCTGACGTTGTGAGATTTAACTTCTTCGACTGATGTAAGTTTGCCAAAATGGATGAGCTAGATAACCCGTCAATGCTCTAGCCAGAAACCTCACCTTAAATTTAAATAATCTGTACTTTGTCATACATTACTTAATTTTGTGAGAGACATGCAAGTGTTCTATACCTTTCTAGTTATAGTGGGAGTAAGAGATTATGTTATTTGTTTAAAGGGGTAGGTTTAGGGTTTTGCAATGTTGTTTTCTGAACATAAGATTTTATGTCTATGTATAGCTGAAGAAGATGTATTTTTCATCGCATTGCCTGTTAATGTCCACTCTCAACCGGCAGAAAGAAAAGAGAGACTTTCCTACAACAAAAGGTTGAAGAATTGCGAGATTCTAGGATACAGTCCTGAGATAATGGCCATCAAACCATAAGATGAGGATGTAGATATGGTCTCAGAAATGACAAACTGCAACAGGTCTGGAGATAGTCTTTCAATTATCACAACTCTCAAACAATATGTCATTGAAGGTAAAATAGACTGGCAGAGACTCTATCATCAGAAGAATAAATATACAAAGACAACTGGAGGTGTCTATGCCTCACAAAAGCAGCCATTGCATTTCAGTTTATCAGTAAATGATATGTATGCTAAAACCTGAGAAGGATTGCTTTCACTGACTTAAATGATACACCTGTACATACTTAAATGTGGCAAAGTATTGGCCAAAGGCGGAATTGTAATGACAAATTTGTGTCTTTATTGCCATGATATTTTCATTGTAAGTGTGCATCTGTCTTAAGTCAACTCTGATGAACTAATGTTCTGTGCTCTTTTTGACAATGTACCACTTCCTCTTCTAAATGTAACAACAAGCTGTTGTGTCGAGGTAGCTAACCACCAGGTTTTTCCTTCCATTATGAAAGCTAGATCTTTTGCACACAGTTTGCAAGCTTAGTGTGTACGTGCCTGTTTGCACGCCGGGCAGGTCAAAAATATAGCAATCTTTAGTTCTGTTTTCGTCTGAGCTCTGAACCATTTGTTGGTGAATGAGCTCTGGTCTCTGGCCATGGGCCTTGCTCCTGTGTTCCATTGTTGCCGTGTTGGAATTCCTGGTTGCGTGTTAACTTCAGTGCTGGAGAATAGGTTATCTTTTACATGGTTAAAAGTTAACATTATTGCTTTAATGGACAAATTATTTGTACACAGGAAAATGTGTTCAAATCCATGTGCTAGTAATTGGGGCTCTCAGACTAGGGCTAGACCTCTCAACATCACATGTACTCCCAACTCTAGCCCACCACCATATACTCTAATCAGAGTCACACTTCTCTATGGCACGCCACAGGTACCCAGGGTAAGGGCAGGTGGGGGCCCCTCTCTGGAGGGTAAGGGACAGGTTTGGGGTAGGAAAGCCCCTCTCGGGAGGGTAAGGGACAGGTTTGGGGTGGGGCAGCACACTTCCAGGGGACAGGACATCAAGTTACAAATAATTTGTGTAGCCACAGCTTACTAAATGAGGAAAACATCCATATTCTTAAATAGTATAATAATTTATTACCATATAATTAATAATCACATTATATTGCAATACCAGTCGTTTTCATTACATGGGAAATATGTAATTATTATGAATCCATCAATAGTATGGCTGACATATTCTGAATATATAAAAGTCACTGAATGCAAGTGACCTGCAACATTTCACATGTTTCTATCAAGCATTATCAGATATGTTAAGAAAATCAAATGTGATAAGTCTCTCTTTCATCATCAGTTTTATAGTACACAGTACAACCAAAGTGACAGAGCAGGCGTCATGTAGTGATACCAGCAGATCAGAAGCAGTCATGTGAGGGTAATTCCCATGACAACCATGGCTAAAACATGGATACTTTCTGTATTATCACCCTAGACGCAAGAAAAACTGAAGGTAATAGTTTAGTTAAAGTTCACTCCAACACCATTTAACGATTCTCAGCTTCATCCCCTATGAACTCTCTCCCCTATCAGCTCACCCCAACAGCACATTACCAGGGGACAGGACATCAGTCAGTCACAGATAACTTGTGAAGCCACAACCTACTAAATGAGGAAAACATCCTTTGGCCTGGACTGTCTACAGATTACTGAATGATGAAAACATGCGGTCCATGGTTTCATCAATCCACTTGATTGCAGTACAAGCAAATTTGACAAGCAAACTTTTTACGAAGAGCTTTTTTCACTCAGAATGTGTTCTTATCTATGACATATGAGCTTAATCCATTTCGTAATGTGAACGCTAAATTCATAGCTTACATATGAAAGATAAAATAGGTAGTTGTAACAAGTGTGATGATACTTTTTCTGCTGGCTCGCCAGGCTTGTACCAACACAAAATGTTCTTATTAACTCTACAGTATTCAAACATTCAGGACCTCAACTTTACTTTCAACTTTCCACTTTATTTGCACACAGTGGATGTGGAATGGTCAGAGGCTATGAACACAGTAAACTTTAATTATAGTGCTCGCAAAGCATTATACTGTTATCCAGTTTCCTTTTATTATTACAGTTCCTGCAAAGCAATGGAACAGCACTAGACAACAGAGCACAGCGTCTCCCAGCTGCTCATAGGACCTCAGTCAATTACTGGTGTTCACAGAGGAGGAACTGAGTAGTATAGCTCTATGCTGATTTGTTACATTATATCACAAACCCTCTGACTTCGATTGATAGTCTACTGCATTGTTTGGACACTTTTGGTTCATTTTCCAGATATAAGCTGAATATGTCAAAGGGTTGGTTTTAACCAATCCACCAGGCAGCAAAACAAATTAGCCCTGGAATGCAACCTCTTCATTCCATCCATACCAGTTTTCAATATCTCTGCCTTCATCTAAACATACAATTAAAATGACTCAATAAAAACTATTTTACTAAGATCATCAGTCATGTTAAGGCTCACCATAGCAATTGACCTATGGCTAAGCCCCGCCCCTCGAACGCAGACGAGCCAATGGCAGTTTAGTAACAACTGCTCTCGGACATCTTGAGTTTACAACTCCATAGAGTAGCATTAGAAACCGTGATTCTTCACTTGTTTTATGGGGTTTTGTTGTAATGTAAGTTGAACAAAAATGGTCAAACGATGTGCATGGGGTAGATACAACACTTATACGAGGTATCATGAGAGGATAGGCAATGGGGTATATTTTATCCCATTTCCCAAACTAAAACAAGGCAGGGCCAAATGTCTCCGGTGGATTAAGTTGTGTGGCAGACCACACAGCCAACCACGTTCATTAGCTATCTGCCATACTCTTGTTAGGTTGGAATTTTCCTCTGCTAAAGCAATCAACTAAGCCTACATGCATAGGCATACTCATTATTCACATTATTGTCATTGACAGTACCGGCTTACTTTCACCACTGATGTTATACTAGGCTTAGGCAAGTTATCTCTGGCTAAAACTAGCTAACGTTGGCTATTCACTAGCTGCGCTAGCGTAACTATGTCAGTTATCG